>NW_015386890.1:342532-419664 GCF_001527695.2 Protobothrops mucrosquamatus
TTATTATTATTATTATTATTATTATTATTATTATTATTATTATTATTATTATTATTATTATTATTATTAAAAACATTATTGCTGCATTGGCAGAATTTCATTCAAACAGCACATAGCACAAAAGTGAACAGCTTTGAATGCTACTACTACTGCTATTACCACTACCAGAATTATGTCCTACAATATCAGAATGATCTTAGATGTTTACAGTTCAATATAGATCAACATGGTATGGAAATAGCTAATGGTCTGTAGACATGTCCTTCTGCTCTTCTTGCATAGAAAAGCACATAGAGATTAGTAACCTTTAGAACTTCTTCAATCTGTCTTTCGGATGGATCATCTGACAGAATGAAAGTACTGCTCACACCAATAAGGTGGATCCTACAGAGGATGGAGAGGAATGAAATGGATGCATTTTCTGCCTTTACTATATGTGCCATCAAACCAACATTAATTTATAGCAATAGCACTTAGACTTATATACTGCTTCATAGTGCTTTACAGCCCTCTCTAAACAGTTTAAAGAGTCAACATATTGCCCCCAACAATCTGGGTCCTCATTTTACCAACCTTGGAAGGATGGAAGCCTTGAGTCCCATCAGGATTGAACCACTGACAGAGAGCAGAGTCATCCTGCCATACTGCATTCTAACCAATGTGCCACCAAGGCTCTTAATATAAGAGCTATAATAAACTAATAGACTATAATAGACTAAAATGGCATCTATATAAAAAATAACAGCATTATAATTGCAAATATAGTATATTGGTACACCATATTCAGTGGCAGAGCACTGGATGACTGCCCAGCAGAATTGATGGAGAAAAGTGCCCAGATAGAGGCGGTGCTTGCTCTTCTCTGCCTTTTCTAGCTGCTGATCGCTTGATGACTTTAGGCTACAGTCCCCCAAATTCCCCAGGCTAGAGGTCCCAGCATATGTAAAGTGGCTTTGATTTGCTTCAGTGAAGTACCTTACAGATTCATTTGGCATGGGTAATTGTTAGAAGTAGCATCTGGAGGAGTCTCTTCTATTGAAAATTTCCCAATTTGGCATGCACTAAATTAATACCATGTAATTCCCACAGGATTATAAGACAACAAAATCCACAGGTTGAACAATGCTGTAAGATTCTACACTCAGAATTCCATTCTGAAACAACTGAATGGATGAAAAGATCTTTGCGGGATTCCAACTGATTTCCAAGTTGACATCAAGCAAAACCTCACTGAAGGTGTTTCATAAATGAAATGACAGGACTGAATGGGACTCTCTCCAGTCATCTGTCCCAATGACTAGGAATAGGAGAAAATATTATGTGATATTATTATATAAGTGTGAAGCCAGTCTCCTCGATGATGACCACTTCCAAAAGTACAGTAGTGTCCAAAGGAGGAGGAGCTGATCTATGAAGTCTGTAGACTCCAGGCAATGAAACATTAATTCCAGCTGCTAAATCTTTCCACCTCTGGCCCCACCCAGAATGTGATCTGTACTTCAGAAATTACAACACTTGAGTTTCTAATGGAGTCAGCATGTATGAAGTGCTCTGAGGAGTAACAAGATCTTAAAAACTCCTGAGCTAGGATCATTATCTTTCTAGAATATCCTTCCTATTCCAGTGCTTTCTAGAGATGTTGGCTCTTCATCTTCCAGAATTCCCGGAAAGCATGGGAAATGAATTCCCAACATTTCAAGAAGGTGCCAGGTTGGGAATGACTGTCTTAGAGGCACAACAGAGCTCTCTAAAAGGCACTAAAAGTACTGAAAATAATTTATCAGTAGCAAAGTTTGAAAACCTGATTATAGCTGATAAAAGACATTTTCCAGAAATGTATTTTCAGGCAGCATAGTCTTTTCAAGTTTAATTTAGAAAAACAATGTTTTAAAGATGATTACACAGATAGCATTGAATACCGTGTGGATTGTGTGTGCAATTTAAACACATCTACTCCATAATTAAAAACTCTTTTTTATAGAGTCATTATACTAATTATCTGCCACCCTTTTTTTCCCAACTCAAATATTACATTTTATATCTGGAGAAATCAATACTCTGTGTAACAAATGTAAACCACTTTGGGCCCAAGAACTAAAGTAACTCTGTGCATGTGTGTTGGGAGTTGCTGGGTTGAGCAAGTAAATTCACTCCATTTTGGGTGTGCAACTTCTGATGTAGTTCACTGGAGTTTCACTGCTTTACATGCTCAATATGCACATGACTAACAAGGTTTTAAAACACTTTCCATTGATATTGTTCCATCTAAGCCTACTTTAATGACCAAGTGCTGGAAAGTAGTCATTTTTAGAGGGTGGGAAGTGGATAGAGTTGATCCAGACTGTGAAGCTCTGCATACCCGCTAGAAGGCTCCGGAGAAATTCAGAAAAACTCTAAAAATGATTTTCTGCCATCTATTGGCCTTATATATATATATATTTGTAGCCCAGAATTGTTTGCTCTACAAGCCAAACAGAATACACTAAACTAAAATATGATTGACTAGTTTGTGGTTCAGTGTCATTCAAACAGAACCTTTCAGTAATATTTTATACTTTTATGCCAAAAAACAAGATGAACTGGATATTATATTGAGAGATTGTAATGAAAATGAAGCTTCTGAAAAGGATCAAGTTTATTGACAGAGGTAACTATTTCACTATTATATGCATCAATGAGCTTATCCAGTAAGCGTGTGTGACGAGTCCCAGGCTGTATATCTGCGAGAAAATTTCACTGAAAATTTCAGAAAGAGGCTGCTTCTGTTTAACAAGCATTGGCAGAATTTGCCAGCAAGCTTGTTTCAACACAAGAAGTTGAGACCAGTGCCTTTGAAGCTTAGTAACTCCCAAGTATGTAGACTTCAGCTACCTGATCTCAGCAACAGCCATTGTGCTCCATACAACTGAAATTGCCTAGCTTGGAGAAACAATGAAATAGGCAATCCAATGCCTCCGGAAAATATCAACTACAATTCCCAAGAACCTTTGTTGTTAGCCATGCTGGATAGATGAGCTGATGGGAATTAGCATTTGAAACATTTGGAAAGCAGTTATTTATCTACTGTATTAATTGCTCAGATTTTTTTTAACCTGTCAGTGGCATTAATGTATCTTTACATCTCAAATACAGTAAATTACAATGAAGCCATGAATCATTGCCTGCATTTCAAAGGATGTCGCATCAAATCATATTATTTAACAAAGCTGTGGCAGAATAGTTAGTTGCTCCCAACTACTTAACACTTAAAATTGCTGGGAATGTTTCCAGTTCTGTGGAAGTAAATTATGTGAAGAAAGCCATTCTAATGCTAACTAATGTTCATCCCGTTGCTCAATCTATGGGTTAATACTTCTTTATACAAGATGAGAGAATACTATTTGACTCAAAGATAGATCTCATTTTATAGACAAGAACAGTGATCCATAACTAAGGGCAAAATTGTTCGGTTCATACATTGTACATAAATATTTGTTTAGTTTTGTTTGCAAACCACAGATGAAGGATGGGCATATTGTGTGTACCTACCAGTAGCTAGTGTGATTTTTTTTCAATAAGGCATGGTTAGAACAATTGGTGGCTTTTGTGATGTGCAACCTCAACTAACAAGTAACATGAGGTACAGCCCCCAAAGCTTTGGATGTTTCTGGAGATGCAAGTTCTACACCATAAATTCAGATATTTACTAAGATGCACTTAAAATAAAGAAGGGGACCTGCTGTTTGGTAAATGTGTTTGAGCTTCACCTTCTCACTGAGTTCTTCCAAGTGGTTTCATGTCCTGCAGAAAATCTCCTGACACCCATCAGGGTTCTTGTTTTAGGGAGTCTTATCTTACAGATATCTGGAAGACTAAATGATTTATTGTGGCACAAGCTTTTGTGTATCAGAATTCCTCACATGCCTGAAATGTTATCCCGAGTTAACAGGTCAAAATATACATACACAACTTTGGATGGGAAATGCAACTCGTGAGATCGGAGGGAAAATGAAATACAGAGTATTTCAGAGAGTAACAATTAACTATATACACCTTTAAATTAGTATAATTGGTGGATCAGATGAAATGCCTTGAAAGCGCATGCCACAATTAATGCTAATCTTTAGATGCCACCAGAGGCTTTCCCTGCAAGGAAATCTGTAGCAAGTTCTAAAAAGGATCATTTAAAAAGGGAGGCCCTCAAAAGAGTTTGGTGAGGGGGATGTAGGCACGCTTGCACAAAATAAAGCCGTAGTGAATTCCTAAGGCTTGGTCCTAAGGAAGTGGTAAACTTTTTCATGTTTACAGGGAGAATAGTCTTAAAAAAAAAAAAAAGATATAAAGGGGGAGTGGGGATGCGTTCAGGATGGTGCCGTTAAAAGTCAATCCGTGTCCAGAAAACGAGCGGCGCGACGAGAGAAAAAAAATCATATATATGGCGCGCGTAAATGAAACGTAGCCGAGAAAAGCAAGCAACTCGAATACATTTATTCACACCTTCGCCTCGTCCTCCCTGCTGCTCGCTAGCCCACGTCCAGGCTGCCATCCCCTTCTCCACACGTTCCCTTACCTGGGCCGAAAGACGACCCCCCCCCCTCTCTCTCTGGAAGGAGTGGAGACCGTGTGACTTTCCTCCCGCGCACACCGGCGGGCGACTCCCGGGCTCGGGCTGCCCGCGAGCCTCTCTCTCTCTCCCTCTCTCAACTTCGCGCTCGCGCTCTTTTTTTCCTTGCCGTCCCGGTTCACGCAGCTCATCCCGGCCTCCCAAAGTCTCTTGAAGTGAGTCAAGGACAGAGAGAGAGAGCGGGATGCGCGGAGCCGTCCGTGCCTCCGAGACGCGGTAGGGGCTGGAGCGAAGGCGCCGCTGCTGCCGCTCCCGCTTCTCGCAAAGGGGGAGGGGAAGCCAGAGGCGCTCGCTCGCTCGCCGCCGCTTGTGCTTCTCTGGCGCGGGAGTGGGGGGGGGATGGGACTGGGGCTATGGAGCTTCCCCGGCGGCAGGGAAGCTGCCAGAGCTCCGAGAAGTCCCTCTGTTGCTGCAGGAGCCGGAGGCGAAGCTGGGAGCGGGGATCCCGACTCCCTCAGTTCCCGGTTGCCCTCCTGGAGCCGCAGAAGGGGAGGGCGAGCTTCCTGGCTGCTCTACCATGACCTCCCGGCCACCTCCTGGCGGTGTTTGCATGTTTTCTTGCAAGCGACAGCCCCTACCATGTAACCTGACCTGTGCAGCCAGGGGCCTTGTGCGGCGGCGGTGGTGGCGGCGGAGGCAACAGCGGCAGCGCGGCCATTGAGAGCCTCTTGAGCTCCTGAATCTGGTGCGTCCCTCTCTTGTCTGTCTTTCTTTTTTTTTTTTTTTTCTTTCCTTCCAAACCCCTCTTCCTCCTCCTCTTTTTTTTTTTTTTTTTTTGCAAACTGATCTTTGGCTCTTAGTGTGAAAGTGATTTGAATTTGGCTCGGCGGCGCTCTGCGCAGGCGTTCAGCTGCTGGCATGGTGGCTCTTTGCAAAGCAGCTGTTTTGGGTTTGAAATTCCAACATGGCAGAGGCTGCAGTCAGTCTTCCCTTCAAAAACTTGGAATGGTTTCAGATCGGAGGCACCTTCGCTTAACCCGAGCCCCGATTCATCAGCGCGCCGAAAGAATCGATTGTGCCCGACCCTCCAGGTAAGCTCAGCTGTGACTCGTTTCTCTTTCTCTCTCTCTCCCTCCTTCTTTTCCTCCGCCTGTTCTCTTTAAATTTTTTTATACAATTTTAAATGTATCCCGAGCGGGCGCGCGTCCGCTCTAAAATCCCCGAGCTTTATAATGAAATATATGCTTAGATACGTCGGAAATCGCCAAGTCTGGGTTTATTCTCTCGCCTCCCCCCCTCCCCCGAGTTCTCTTCCCCCCCTTGTTTTAAAGCGCGATGTGGAAAGTAAAGCGATACAATCGCAGCGATGGCTTTTCTTTTCCCCTGCTCGTTGCTAACAATAGTGCGGAGAGTAAGAATTCGGGATTGAGAGATTGATTGCGCTCCCCTTTATTAAGCCACTTTCACTAAGGGGGGGGTCTATTTATTTTTCAAGTTCTAAGCGAAGCGGCTTAAGTGCAATTGGAGGAACTAACTTTTAAGCAAATCCGTGCAAATAAGGATGGGGAAAGTTAAGGGTGAGGGGTGTGTTAATATATCTGAGAAGCTGATGCAGAAAAAAATTAAGCACCTCATCATGGGGGGGGGGCATGGCACGGTGGGCGTATTGTTGGCTTGGAAGTGAGAGGAAGATGTATAATTTACTGGTGTATACAACCCACTGATCCTATTACTATCTTCCCTGGAGCTCTTGTTAGTTTCAATGGGAGTGAGTGAAATTGACATGGACTTGTATTGCTGGTCATGTGCTCTCTCTCTCTCTCTCTCTCTTGCACTCTCTCTCTCTCTTTCTCTCTCTCAGTCTCTCCCCCCCTTTCTTTCTTCTCTGATCTGAGACTCCCTTTTTGTTGATGTTGCTTTCCCTCTTAATTATATGCATGTAGGTTAAATGAATACCTGACGAAAAGGCCCACGTTTCAAGGCAGTGGCATTTGATACTGGAGAGGAAAAGTGGCATTCATGAAAAGCAACCTTTGGAATTCCTGCTTGTGAGAAGAAGGAGAGGGGAAAAAAAATTCCAATTCAGCTTTTTTGTGCTGCCAGCAAGAAATGATCAGTAGCACCAGTGTTTATGGTAGGTCTGTTTTAGAATCTTTTTTTACTTTTGTTGTTGTTGTTGTACTATGGACAGTGTTCCTTTTGTTTTTAAAAGAGCATGATGAACATTTCAGAGGACTTTGCATGCCGCTGAAGATCACCGTAACAAGGCTAATGATAAAGCTTTAGGTGTATAAATAAGATGTGGATATGTGGGTGTGCACTGTCTTATTGTATTATTTCTAATTTTCTGCTTTGAACAGACTTTTGTTCCGTCATAAAGCTAAAGTTGCATCTTACTAGCAGGTCACCATGAACACTCAAATAGGATGTAAATTAGTCAACTTGCTCACTGTAAAAGGAGGAGGGGGGAGAGACAACGCACACAGCTAAAAGCCTTCCTATACCGCTAAGGTTTCCTGTTTATTTTTCAAGTGTAGTTATTATTTTTTTCAGTTGAGGTCTCCCCCTTTTCTATTTTTTTCCACTGGGTTTTAGATGAGGATAATAAAATCCTTTCTAGGGATCTTCTAATAAATGCCTCTGTTTCCTGCAAACCCCCCCCCCCCCCAGTCTTCCAGTTTAATAACGGCCTGTATATTTTCTATCCTGTTTTCCATCTGGCGGCTTGTCATTGCTGTGCTGTGCAATGGAAAACCATTAGATGTTACAGGAGACTTGAACAATTATTCTAAGAGGAGATATTCTATTTTTTTTAAAAAAAGAGTCATGTTAGGCATGCCTGATGAAACAAGGAGAATTTGAATATACCTGCCCAGTGCAATGCACACAAGGCCATTGGTAGAAGCCCAGGATTTTGTATATAAGTTTGGGGAATTTGCGCCATGGGGGGAATATAAATATATCTGCTTTTTAATAGGCCAAATTAGAAACAAATAAGGACTAGGGTAGAAACTCATGGGCATCGGTCGGGCTGTTGCTGGAGCATGGACCGAGTTGGCCATTGATTTTTCATAACAGCACAACCCTGAGCTCTGCATTCAGTTCAGAAGTAGTTGCCCAGTCGGCCGTGCCCATAAGCTGATGCTAAAGGTTTCTGTATATTTCCAATAGAGTAAAACAGAATTGCTATTATAGTGGAAATTATCTATCTATCTATCTATCTATCTATCTATCTATCTATCTATCTATCTATCTATCTATCTATCTATCTATCTATCTATCTATCTATCTATCTATCTATCTATCATTTGGAACTTGTTGCCTTTCAGATGATCAATACAGCAGGGTTTATTTTAGATGCAAATAATCAACCCTGACTCATTTTAAATGGGAAGGGAATGAAAGGGGGGAGAGCAGAAAGGCACAGCTTTCTCTCTCTCTCTCTCTCTCCCCCCCCTTTTTCCTAGAGCTGTTGGAGAGAATGTGATTGCCAGATGGGAGATTTCCCTCTGTGATGTTAAAGCTGTAATATATATTCACAGCAGATTGGACCTGCTGCTTGTGATGAGGGTATTACATTTATAAATTTTAAATCGGGAATTGGATAGTACGCTGAGAACTGAAATTGGATGGGGTGAATCGTTGCCACTGTTTAAATGCAGTTCCTGAAGAAGGAGGATGAGGAAGATGATTCTAACAGTAGTAATAGGTTGTAATCATGCCTGGGTGCTGCAGTTTTGTATATTGTACGGCACATGTGTACTTCGCCCCCCCCCCCATGTGCGTGCTTTTCACCCCATCCACTTCCCTGCTTCTCAGTTTCCTAATAGACTATCTTAACTTGCAGAGTGGTTGAGAAATTGCACCCGTCCTGGGGGGTGGGTGGGGGGGGAGAAGAGAGTCCATGAGAGCTAACAAATGTAATCACTTCTACATCTCGATTATAACAACTCAACCAAATGCGTGGCAGTGATCGTTGTCTGCAGATGTGCCTCATGGTTATTTTTGTTTTGTGGAGGATGGGGGCCTGCCAGAGGCAAAACATCCAGAATCGGGAGCCAGTCACATTCCAGCAATTCTGCTGGTGCAAATTAAAAGTGTGTTCTGGTCAGGAAATGAAAGCTACTGTGTCTCTTTTGAACAAGTCATTTATCAAGGAAAACATCTATCAAACAGCCACTTGTCACAATATATTGTGGAAAAAAGTTGGGAAAGCTGCCTTAAAATGTTCCTCCTTTCCTTGACTTAAAAAAAATGTATCCAAGTGCAGGGAAAACTGTAGTAGATAGGATTTTTTTCTCTTAAATAAAAACAACCAGCACATTCTCTTCTTACTGTTGTGATTTTGCGCTTCTTAAGATAAAGATGCATCTACTCTCTCCCCCATTATGTTTTTAGAATAAAATTTTATTGCCTCTGTTGAATGTTAATAGCTGAGATTTCATTTTCTATTGTTTTAATAAAATCAGAGATCATCTTTAAGTTGCTTTCCAGGTGGGGATGGCAAGGTTTAGATAGAAGATTTCTGACTTCTGATAAATCTTTTCTAGTCAGTTGAACTTGCCAGGAAATGTTGTCACTGCTTTGTACCAAATCACACAGCCTGTTAAAGACACCTTTGTATAATTTCTCATTGACAAATGCACAAGGGAATTCTTACTCTAAGTAGGAAGCATCATTACAGGTTATTCAGATTAGGAATCCCTTTGTTATTGCTATAACTCTGCACATAACATTATTTTCAAAACTATATGGGATGTGAACTTCCAGAAAAGTTCTCAGTTTTCTTTGCAAGGCAGGTTTTTTTTTTTAAAAAAAAATATGTTGAAAAGTTCCTTGAAATAGTTTTATTCTGGAGATTTTTCTTTACCCTTTTTTGGTAACTGTGAGATAAGGACTGTTACAATCTCCATTGCTGAGTTGCACAAAGCCTAATAGGAAGTTTTGATACTCATATTTATTAGTGAACCATGCCTGCTTCATAGGCAGTGCAGTAGGACAACTTATTGTATGATCTTTCGTGTCAAAAAGTGACTGCTGTGTAATCTTATGTGGACGGTCGTCACTCCTCCCCCTTCTCCACCCTCCACCAAAGCGATTATATGACAATAGAGCTGTATTGGAATAAGAGTGGGATTTGTATCAGTTTTATAGCAGACAAATTGGTGTTTGCCTCTGGATAATAAGCAATGGCTTCAGGACTGTTCAGGCAGATCTAGCAGGACATAAAAACGATAGCTGCAAACCCTCAGTCACCAGATCAATACAACCAAGGAACTTTTCTCCAAGTCCTTTCAAAGAGCAGACATTTGGTATGAAAGCTCAATTTATGACAGGGTATATTCTATGAACTTTACAGGAGAAGCAACAAGGTTATCTTTATGTTCAGATGCTGACTTTTATATGTAGTCATACTGCTTGGAAGTATCTCCTTCCACCCACCCACACGCACGCACGTGTATCCATGCAGATTCTAGACAGCCCAACTTGAACTTAAAGAAGCAGTTAAGGCTTGTGACTAAAAAAACATGTTGAGGAGGGAGTGGGGGATTGAGGGGTGGGGGAAATAGGGAGGCTGCGGCAAGTATTTTATCTACTTTTACAATAATGCTTTTGGAGACTGGTTGTTCCAATTCATGTGTAGCTGTCAATTAGTTAGCTCTGTGTGTGCGTGCAAGGAGTTTCTCCATGTAATGACTGATCTTCCTGCAGTCTTAATCATCAATTAATCAGCTAATCTGCTTGTTTAGGAGCCATTTTAATGATACAAAACCAGCATGATAGCTGTACGTAGGAAACTCTCTTGCAAGTTGTTTTTAATCCACTTGTCTAATCTAGTGTTACCAGATCAGATAAAAAGGAAAATATGTTGCTTTGCCTTCAATTAATAATGCAATTAAAATGCATCCTTATTATGAAACAACAAGACCTGAAAACAAACAAAAGGCAACATTTTTTTTTGCATTTAAGTATCTTCAAAATAGTGGTGGGTGTATTGACATGCTTTTTTTTAATTAACTGGAATTTCATAATGATTTTAATGGGAGAAAATGTGTTATCTGGGCATTTTGCAAAGTAATGGAGCATTTTTGCTGTCAATAGGCACAATGAACCATTTCATCGGGGCACCAGCTTATTTGCTAGCTATCCCCCATCATTAATGAGCAAAGCAATAGAAACAAATAATAACATTTAATTTGGAATAGCCAGCTTTCTCTTTCTTTTTCCGCTTCCTCTTCTTTTGTGAACCAGAAGCTGAACTAACCAGTGGAAGTTAGTGATAGCAAAGTAACTTTGAGTCTATTGATTACTCCTCAATTAGTATTTCCTTTATTCTGAAAGAAAGCAAAATAATTTGCATGTAGTTATTAAGACCAATTGCCTTTTAAAAGTCTAAAGTACATCTATCACATGTTTTCCCCATTACCAATTAATAATTATGCTCTGATAATCAAAAATATTTTAACCATTATGATGGTACCTTCCCTGTAAGTAAGCCTGCCTGGATTCAGTGTAATTTAATTTCTTATTGTATATATGAGATTTTTTTTCTTTTTTAAAATACTACTATATTTTCTTTCCTTTTTTTTGAGCTATAACACACTTTGTACAATTACTATTGTTAAGTTTTATGTTCTTTCTGTGGTAAAGTGCAATTCTGTGTTTCTCTTACAATAAATTTTACATGGAATATAGTTTCTTGGAATTTTTATATTTAAGCAGACAAAGGGAACTCTGTTTAATTAAGAGTTCAATGTTCTATCTGTCTATTCAGAAATTTAGTTTATTGTAGTTAAATGGGGTTTACTTCTAAAATATTGTATTAGCATCATTAAAAAGAATAAAAGCCCTAAAGATAGAGTTTACAAATGTAAACTCCCTTCTAGTTTATAGATTTCCATATATCATTAGACTATATATTAAAAGGTGTGTGGATGTATGTAAATATATGTACCTGATGACAAATATTCAAATCATGATTTCTGCATAAGAACTGAATTATGTGCATTAATGTTACTTCTAAATATAAACAAATACCCAATTTGTTTTTCACAAAGAGAGGGAGGAAAAGAAAGGATAAAACTTGTCTCTTTTACGCCAGGCAAGTGCGTAATAGGTATATTATTCTGTGCGGGGAATATTGTAATCTTTCATGGCCACAAAGTCTAAACTTCCTGAAAGGATAAATTAAAAACCTGGAGCTATCAGTCTAGCAGAAGTGAATGATTCTAGAGGTACAATAGTAAAAGTCTAAATACCTGTTGATTTAATCAAGGAGAGTAACAAATCTTCCCCCAAACCAGCTGAGTTTGGTTTCTCCGATAAAATATTAATAGATATTTGTAGAAAATAAAAAAGCACAATTAAAAATAGCAACACAGGCATAACAGTTGTTCTTGTTATAATGTGAATAAAATTTCTCTGCCTCATCATAACACCTTGTTTTTGCAGGGCATTTGAGAACAAGGTATTTCGGATTACAGTTTGTCCAGCAATATCAATCATGGTTCCAGCCATACGTTTCATGTTTTCTTTTGGGGATAAATTGTATTTAAAGTGGAAACTTTGAAATGCGGGAATAAAAATAGTATTGTATATCTTTTGCTGAAAGTAGTTTTAATGCAGGACTTCCCAAATAATTGGTTGCTGCCATTTATCATTGTTTTTATTAAATAATCAGGTCATATGCGTAATGTGAATCCAGTATTGTAAAAGTGTTCTTATGAAAAGAAACAGTGCATTTTCCTCAGCAGAGAAATGACTTACTGGTCATACAGAATCTCTGGTGTGGTTTTAGGAAGGTCTATTACTTCAATGAGTTTATGTGCATAAACGCACACATGACATGGCTTCCTTCAGTGATTTATCGGAAGTTGTCTATCTGTGTTTGTCTACCCACGGTCCAAATTGCAGATTGAGCAATGGCTTGTTTGAGCAATATAATTTAATTTCTTGTATATTTCAATCATATGTGTATGTTAACTGTAGTAAGGTGTTTGCTGAAACTGTTTTCAATGATGCTAGATTAGGATTATTGTATTAAATATTAAGCAGCATGCCTACATTTTTCCTGTTATTGTATTTTTGCGTATGAGGATTTTTTTTAAAGTATTTAATTTAGACTTTAAAGAAGAAGCCTGCATTTCTCGATATGGTTAAATCTAAATAATTTAATTATCTTTAAAACACCTAATCTTTTGCAAGCTTGCAACCTGTATAGGCTCATGACAAGTATGCGCCTATACAGGTTGTGTCCAACCATCTTTTTGCTTTGCTTTTAAAAAAATAAGATAGAAATTATTTGGTAATGATTCAAATCAAAATTTCACATTTCTGCACGTTGCTTTTGTTATTTGAAATTGTTCTGGAACAACTTGAAAGAATCATTAAAGGCGAGCTGGAAGTACAGGTAAAAGGCTGTGGTTATCTGAAAATTTGCTTATTTGAGGGCTCAGGCTGTTGATTTCAGTGATTGCATTTCTGGAAAAATGGGTCTAGAAACAGGTTGCTGTAGACCTTATTTTTTTTTTCTACTAGCATTCACACCTTTGAGTCCTTTTGTGTATTCTACCATGCGATCACAGTCTGCTTATTAATGTAAAGTGTGGTGCTGTTCCTCTTTTCTGGCCATTATTTTGTTTCTCTCTTCCCCATCCCAGTTCTCACCAATGGAATTGCCTTTTGCCACAGAGAAACTCATAAAGTTTCTGGCGCTGCAGAAATAAGGTTTGCTCTCTAAAATATCATTGTGATAGTTGAAGTGAATTAAATATCAAGCAACCTTTTTGAGGGATAACTGAGGCACCTAGGAAATAATCTGAACACATTGGAAGGGATGCCATTTATTTTCAAAAGAAATTTCTGCCTTCCGACAAGAAAGGCTCCATGGAGAAGCGAGAGGGGGGGAGATATCAAAAGAGGCAACCTGGTTCTTTCATGTGTTTGAGCACTCAGGTACTTACAGGATTGTTTCTAAGAAGGGGGAAGAAATGATCCTGTTTTAAATGCCTTGTTGTTTGCATTTGCGAGTCTCATTCTATATGAAGAGCTTTAGAAACAAACTTTCCTAGACATTGGGCTTAATTGATAGATGCACTTCTATCATATGCACTTGCAACAGCCTAAGTGAGCTACTTAGCAAGTAGTTGAAAGAAATAAACCAGTTTCCCATAATAGCAGAGAGGGGTGTGTGCAAGGAGGGGTTTTATATTCCACTACTCTACTGCAGGCATTATTTTGTCTTTCCAAAACAAATACAATATTTTCTTTGTCCTAGGTTTATTCAGCAGCAACCCCGGCCTATTGTTTTTGGTGAAGTAATAGTGGATTGCACCTTTAATTCACAAAAGTTGCTATCCTGTGTCTGATTAGACCTCAAGAAATCCTACTGAATTCAGTAGGAGCAGCTTCTGAGTAAGCATATATTTGAATGACGGTTATAATGTTCACCTAATTCATTGGCCTTTCCCTCTCCTTGAGCGGCAGGAACAGTACAGAAATCCAGCAGGAAAATCTTTACAGATTAATTTTTCAAACAGGTTTCCTACTTCTTGGAAACTTGCTTACTTTCCCGGGCAGGTCAATTTTAAAGATGCAGCAGCAGAGCCAGAAGAAAACAGGGCAACTGTATGGGGACATCATATCCCTGTTATAGGAGAAAAGACACTGAGTGACACAATGCTGTAGTTCAGGTAAAAAGCAAGCTAGAAAGTCTGTGGATTAGGAAATTATAAAGGGTGGTGTGTTTTAACAAGATAGCACATAAAAATGGACATTACGTTGGAAATATTTTGTATTTTCCCACCAAAGGATTTGTGGATAATTTTCTTCAGAAGAGTGAAGATTTAGTGAAGATTTAAATTTGCCTTGCCACAAATATAATAACCTCTTTGCTTTAGCACAGGTTGTAATTTATCATACTATTGGAATTACTCTGGAGTAAGTGAACTGAATATAGAGAAGGAAGTCTAGATTTGAAGCAATGGGTGAAAAAAATGAAACAACAAGAAACATCATGGAGTCTTTGTTTAACCCTGTTATTTTTGAATTCTTGCTAATGATACGCTATGCTCTGGTATGTGTAAGGTATGATGCTAAGTAAACTATCCCCTGCTTTTGTTGTTGATGTTGTTGTTGTTATTGTTTCTTCACTTCTCCTGAATTCCTTTGCTGTCATATGGTGTAGATTTAACTGGCTCATTATCTCATAAGCATAAAAGGAAGCCATGGAAAGGAAAATACTTGTTAGTGATGTTGTTTTAAGCTGGAGCTGTTTTGATGGGTGAGGGCATTTTCTGTGTGCTATTTGTGTTGGTCACATTTCTTTAAAGGATTGTCTGAGTTTGTTGGTCAAGTTTGGCTTAGAGACAAAATGTACTATACTAAAAAGTCTTGTGCAATGCAATGTTTTTAGAGGCCGGGCTATTTTCAATGGCGAAAGGGAGTTTCGGCTAATTTTCTTGAATGAGTTCTAGAAAAATGAATGACAGTCAGCTGCCTCCAACATTACTTGAGTGCACTTGCTCTCATTTTACCCCCTCTACATCCCCCAAAGGTTTCTCTTGAGTTTCTCTAGTTCTAAGAAACCTGCTTGGTAGCAGGATATAGTTCTATTTCTTTATAGACCTTTGCATTTGATTTGTTCATGGCATACTCTCCTGTTGAATTTTTTTTTTCTTCAGATGACATTGTTTCTCTCTTAGGCATAAAAACATGGATATTAAAACTGTCGTTTCTTTAAAAATGCAGTTATTCTTCTAAAGAATCCAGATGGGCAGTGGCTTAAAGTTGCTGAATGAGGTTTTCAGTGGAAGGTCCCCACAGTCTTAGTCCATACTTCATTGACTCACATAGGGCACTAGATTAGAGTACAGTAACCACCACCATCCCGCCAATATCTTTGCTGTCTCAACTAGCAGCAGCTCTGTGCATGGAGCATGCTCCTCTATTCATAGGAGAAGGGTTGTTGTATAGGCTGCTGTCAGTGAGTGAATGCTTCAGTGTTGATACTTGCCCGCATGCTTTTGTTGAGGAAGGAAGAAAAGGACCATATGAAATCACTATTTTCACAGATGTTTAAAGGACTTTAGTCTGGACAGGTTCAGGCCTATGTCTGCAGTGGATGAGAAGAAGGGAGGGATTGGGTGATCTTTGAAAATGCTTTGTATCTTCAGGATTTTTTTTTTCCTGTGAGCTTTGGGCTTGTTCTATTTCTGTGCATCCCTTTGTCATGCTCAGCGATATAAGCCTACAATAAATTGAAAGCATCATGGTTGCCATTGTCCATGTCTGCCTATTTTTAAGGCGTATGCACAGTGGATAGAGCCATCATTCTAAGGACATTTCAGTTCTGCATTTATGAGATGCAATATGAAGTCCATAAGCTTAGGATTTATGCAAGTTGAAACCCAGGGAGAGACCAGTAAGGTGTACGTTTGATTTTTGCAACTCTTCCTACGGTATCTTCCACATCTCTCCTGCCCCCCCCTCAAATAAAATTAGGAGAGCTGGCTTTAATAGGAGTATCTAGTATATAAATAGAATAAATTTAAAAAGTTAAATAATGAAGAGCCTCTGAATCAGCAGTGTAGGGGCTTCTCAAACTAAAGCAATTATTTGGCTTCTGTCTTTTTGCTAGTTTGTAAACATGTGCCTGATCATTTCCAATTATTTGCAAATTTGGCATCGTAACATTTTCTATAATAGTGGTGGTAATAATAACATAACCGTAAAAACAGCAACAAAGAAAAATGCTATTGAACTAAATAAATAATCTGCACTGGTATCTTGTATACTCTACAAACAGGAACAGTAGAAGTGTTTTTTTTTACAAATGCTTTGTAATTTGCAAATATTTAATGGTAAATTAAATGGCAAATTAAATGCATATGCAAGTGTTTACATGTTATTTTCCCTACAGTTCTAAACACTGCAAAATGTGATTCCTTAATTTGTCTACTAAACTTACAAATAAGAAACCTTAGTGATTACATAGTTGTCTCCCAACTATACCATACTATATTTTGTAAGCTATGAGCTAAAGCTGCCGTCTTATCTCCACTTTTCTGGGTCTTTTGGAGTTGGTCCCGCATTTTCCAGTATCCCTTTAATGCCCTCTCCTTGTATCTTTACTTCTTAGTAACATTTATTGGAATTCACTGGGATTTATTTTAAAGTAGCTCTCCTACAACTGCAACTTCAGATGGAAAAGCTGGACGGTCTTCTTCTTTGCTGACTTAATGTGCATAAAAAGTGTGTGTTGCGATGCACAGCTAGACTGGGAAGAAAACAAAACAGCCCAGATGCCAAACAGGATGGGTGGGGCCTACATTGCCTCTCTTAGCTGAATAGGATATATTTCAGCAGGTGACTTTTTCCTCCTTTACTACTCTGGCTCCTTGATGAGAAAAAAAATATTGGATAAATTTAAGGCAGAGGTGTTTTCCTTTTTCCCCTCAAAAAGCAGTGTGTGCTCTGACAATCAGGCTGCTGCTTATAATGTTACTTTGCTCTCTAAAACTTCCTTTTTCAAATGGGCTTGACACTAAATCTTGCTGAATGTGCATCTCAGGACAAATTCAACTGGGGAAAAATGACTTAAGCTTAGAGAAAGGAATACAGCAATTATTTTTAACCAAGTCAGGTATAGTTAACATGAGATGAGGTGAAATTGTTAAGCTTTTCCTTGTCTAACAATGCCTTTTATATATAAAGGTTTCAAATGTACAGCATCCTGTGAGGAAAAATAAAACCATTCCCCATTTTGGGACAAAATATCCATGCATGTAATCATACTATATTAAGTAGTCAGATTTGTGGAGGGCAAAACTGCGCATAAGGATAGCCATATAGAAACTGAGTCAAATTTCTGGTTTACTTTTTAATTATCTTTACAAACGTTTAAACAGAGAAACTGTGTTACAGTTGTACAAACATTTCTTGATTGTTATTAAGGCCAAATATCTCACAGCAAATAAATATTAGGAGCTTTGGGGGTATTTCTTCCTTGATGGAAAATAGAACTTCTTTGACTTTAAGGGACAATTATAAATAATAACTTGGAAAAAAAAATCTTTTTCCTTCTCTATTTATACCAGATTTCCTCCATCGGGCTGTATTAGACTACAGTTCCTTAGGCGGTGCATGGATGGATAGTGTGTTTACAGTACCACAGATCTGAAGAGTGCTTAGTAGGAATGTTGATTTAAGCAAAAACTTTTTTTGCTTCTTAAACTACACTAGTGATGCAGTACCGGTAGGTATGTGAGTGATTAACAAGTCGGGCTAAGTCTACGGAACTCCAGGTTGAACATTGGTTCAGCTTATTTCATTGGCTGATTCTGGCNTCTCTCTCTCTCTCTCTCTCTCTCTCTCTCTCTCTCTCTCTCTCTCTCTCTCTCTCTCTCTCTCTCTCTCTCTCTCTCTCTTTCTCTCTGTCTCACCTGTTTTAGAGTGTTGTTGTGAAGATGAGATGAAGTGATGAACATGAACATGCCTTTGGAAATATAGCTGTAGCTGGTTCATGTGTTTTAATAACTTTTGTAACTTGATTATTATAATTCGTATGCAATTGTAAGATTATATGCAGAGGTTAGAGCTATCGTATACTGGCTATTGATTTTAAGGCTGATTTGCTGAGTCCTTGGAGAGCGGGTGGGTTATATGAGAAGCTTCAGCATGTGAATTCCTCGCTCGCTATGGCAGACATGCACAGCCTCCAGTGCAAAACCGTTCAACTTCGAGCATAATTTGGAAGATGGAATATTATGTGTAGCAGTATGGTGGGATCTGGGCTTCTGTGTACTTGCTGCATGTGGGATTAAATCTTTCACGATACTGAGAGGCAACACGCCTAGGTTTTCAAGCAGTTTTTAAACTACTGCTACATAAAAAATGGGCATTTTAATTTGTTTTGTTTTATTTTCTCATTGACGTTTGCACTAAAGTGTAGCATATTTGAAACAAGAAGCTTGGAAATCATAAGCAACAAAAATAAAGCTATGGGCTAGTTGTTTCTTTTTAAATTTAATTTGGGGAGGAGGTTTATTATACACAAATGTGACCAAAAGACCTAAAAATTCCTCCTTTTAAAGAAAATGTTACCTGAATCCTTCAGAATCAATCTAGACCTTACCAAATCCTGGAATATTGTATACCTTATATACTGTCCTGGTATATAATGGAACTGAGTTTATAATGCACTATAGCATGATTTTTTAAAAAATGACTCTTAAGAAAAAATAAGTTTGTGTTAATTGCTAAGATTATTTATTCATACTCATCCTTATATTTCATTCCTGTTTATGTTAATATAAAACGTTACTGGAGATTTTCAGTTCATCTTTTCAGGGGATGTCCTGAAAAATACAGGATACAATATCCAACCCTGCCTTCATCTTTCTATTTTGTTTCCTCTACATTCTTCTAGATTTAATAAATGGCGTGAATTATTTGTGATTTTTTTTCATACACATGTACAAATTCATCCAACACACTATAGCTGTACATGCAGTCCTCAACTTACAACAGTTGATTTAGTGACCATTCAAAATTACAACAGCACTGAAAAAAGTGACTTATGACTGTTTTTCACACTTAGACCATTGCAGCATTGATCACATGGTGATGTGATAAAAATTTAGACGCTTGGCAATTGAATCTGGGTTGCAGTGTCCTATGGTCATGTGATCACCTTTTGACAACCTTTTGACAAGCAATGGGGAAACTAGATTCAGTTAACAACAGTGCTACTAACTTAACAACTGCAGGGATTCACTTAATACCTGTGGCAATAAAAGTGGTAAAATGAGACACAACTCACTTAACAACTGTCTTGTTAAGCAACAAAAATGTTGGTCTCAGTTGTAAGTCGAGGACTACCTGTATAAATTGTTGCTTGACCACTTGACTATGTCTTTGTTTGGAACAGCGCTTGTGCCTAGAATGTCGTATACTGAGAAATGGGACTTTGGCTTTCAGAAGTTCTATTAAATGAAACTTGTACTTTGGTATGCTTTATACAATACAAGTTGTCCTTGACTTATGACCATTTGTTTAACAATGGTTCAAAGTTACAACAGCTTTGAAGGAAGTTATTTATGACCCATCCTCAAAGTTATGACTGTTGATCCACTCCACAATCGTGCGATTGCAATTTAGGTGCACGGCAACTAACTCATATTTATTGATTACAGCATATTGCAGTCATGTGATCACAATTTGCGACCTTCTCAGCCAGCTTCCAACAAGCAAAGCCCATCAGGGAAGCTAGATTCTTTTAATGATTATGTGATTCATTTAACAACGATGTCATTCTCTTAATGACCATGGTACAAATGATTGTAAAACCAGATCCGGTCACATGATGACTTATGAGGGAATTCTGGTCCCAATTTGGTTATAAGTCAAGGACTACTTGTAGACTAGAAAATTAAGAGGCCCAGGAAGAACTCATTTAAATCAGTTGTGGTTATATTAAATAAAATCCAATAATATTCCTTTAAAAAAACAACTGAGATTTCAGTACACCCCCCTCCCCAAGGCTGAGCAATTCTAGGGCCATTTGTAAGAGGACACCTTTGGGGAAGAGCAGCTCCATCTTATGTTTGGGTGAAGTGTCTCCTCATTCTGCCCTGGACCATGTTTTTCAGAGGCACTCTGTTGCATGCGCTATAGCTCTGTTGTCAGAACCAAAGTATTTGATAGCTAAATCAAATGCTGGTGAGAACTGCCCATAGACCATCTTTCTAATTTTTCTAGTCTACTTTGTCTTTACTTTGCGATAATTTCTTCTTTTCCTTTAAAAAAGAGCATGGATATGTCCATGGAGCTTCTAGACACCATTCCTGATTTGAGGGCAGTTTTGTTTTTCTCCCACTCTTCTCAGCATTCTTCCAAGAGAGGACCCACTTGCTTTGGTCAGAGATTTAAAATAGCTTGCAAAGGATCCCACAAAATCAAATTGAGGCACCTCATGTGTCCTTAGGACTGCAGTTTCTTATGCCATCCCCACTGTAAATGTATGTAAGTTTATGATATTTAAGATAAATTCAACAAGGGTTGTTGCTAGGGCTGTTCATGTTTTAAAAAAGTTTGAAAAAAGTACTTCAGACTTAGAAGAATTCCAGAAATTCTCTGCTCTTTGTTAAAGAAGAGGCAGCCATTTTTCTGACTGCCTATCTAGTCTGGAAAAAAGAATACTATGCCTGCTTTAAGAAATTTGCATACTGAAATTCTTGGGAATCTTAATGTAGCCATAACATTTTAAGACTCATTCAGAAGCCTGGGGTGGGGGGGAAACAATGGCTTTTTTAATTGAAGGAATTTAAAAACATTTCAGACCCCAGAATCTTAGTTTAATTTTTTTGTTTTGTTTTTTAACTGTGGGACCTCTGAGCAAAAAGCAAAGTTTTAGTGAAAGAAAATTGACTGAATGAACTTTTTTTTCTTTGTCTTAATTCTGTAATGGCACCCCATCAAGTTGCCACAGAACCCGTGGGTTCCAAGCAATACAGTCTGAAAAGCTTTAATGAGTAGCAGAGAAGTGCTGAACTGGCAGAGGGCCCAAAACACTTATTTTTTTCAAATTATCTTTGAAAGGTGCACAGCCACATTAGTTAATGTTTTATTGCAAGCAATTGAAAAGAGGGATATCGGATCTCAGAAGCTAGAATGGTGTTTCATAGGTGGTCAATCAGTGTTTCATATAGCAAGCATTTCTAGTGAGTCATTTAATTTGAAAGAAGGCTACACGTTGAATAATTGAAAATAAGTGGAGAAATACCATTGTAATCATAACAAAGCCCTATTCCAGCATTAACCCAGTTTTGGATTGAAACACTAAACTCTGCCATTTGCATAGTATAAATTGCAGAACTCAGTTTTTGGAAGGATGTTTGTGTGCATGTACACACTTTTAGCTTACTTTTCCATGTATAAACGTTTCCCAAAGCATATATTTGAAAATTCTGTGAATATGTATTTATAGAGAAGTGATATCAAAGTGAAATGTGGATCTCCACATTTCACATTATTTATAATGGACACTCTTCTTTTTTTTAAAAAAAAATCCCCTTTGTTATGAATGCTGTCTAGCTCCATTGCCATTAAAATGCAGTACCTACTACAATACTCCCATACATTTTTTTTCCCTCTTTGAGTCTTGGTTTAAATATGTTTTCCAAAGAATTAGGTAAATTCTTTCATTTTAATGTTACAACATTGTTTTAAGGTAGTCCTGACATGTGATTACACAAATATATTCTAACCTGATAACTGATGTTCATCTAGTCTAGTAAAAGAGCAAACCCAGGACTCACATAATTGGGGTTTGACAGCAACAGTGCTCTCCTGCTGTTTGCTTTTCTAGCAAGTCATTTTAAACCGTATGTTGCCTCCAAGCCTAAAAAATTCATTTATGATCAGTAGGCATAGCTTCTGTGCATTTGTTAAATGTGACTGGCCTTCACCTACATTGGATAGCATTACATTCGTTATTGTACTTTTGACAGCTCTGTAACCAGATATGTGTGTTCCAAGCTCTCTCCTTCAACATTGTCTTTCAAATGGGGCAGGATTAACTAAAAAACAGTAATTCTGTGTGCCTGTATTTATGAGTAGACCCCACTGAATGTAATACTCACACCTAAGACTAAGTATGAACACTACAAGGTCAGGATTTGTTTGGTGATTAAATACATTTACTTAAGACTAAATGAAATGGAAATGTAGCCTGTGTACAGTTTGCAGGAGAGAAAAGTTTTTACCAAAGCAGGACAACACAGTTCTGTTATTTTGTCAGCATCAAAAAAGACATAATTTGGAGAATAACTTGGTTCAGTTTGTGGACCACTTGTCCTATAGCTTCCCGTTATCAACTAGCCCTTTGTCTTTGGTAATGCCATAAGAAGAGTCTTACTAAAAGAAGAGTCTTTACAAGAAGTTATGTATGCATCTCTCTTTGTAATGGTTAACAATCAATAGAAAAAAAATACCTGATCTTCTAAGCTCTACAGATCTTCCGATAGTGTGTTAAATTCCAGGTGCAAAAATTTAAATAAAATCTGATTAATGTGTCAAATTGCAGCTCCAGGCAAAGAGCCAGCTCATGCGACCAACTAATTTTCCTTCCTTGCTTCCCAACTGATAGACACGCTATGGGTCATGAATCAGTGCTCCAGCTGAAGAAGAGACACTTCCAAAGAGAGACTGGAGAGACCAGTTCACCTCTGAGTCAACAAATAGACATGTGGGGAAACCCTCTGTCCCGGTTGTGGGTTTTTTTACTGCTCCTTTTCACAAAATAGTTTTGAATAGCTGTGTGTTTCCATGGTACAGAAACATGAGCCAATGGCTGTGTATGGCGAACAGGATGACTAGCGGAATGACTAGAGCTCTTTTGAATGAAAGAATGAAGCAATGAATGAATCAATAAATTAAGTAGATGTTATCTAATAATTGAAAGAATGCCTGCAAGAGAAGGAAGTATGACCAACTATCATTTATAAATAGGAGACAACACATATTTGTGGTTGGTGATTTGGCTCTAGTGCAGCGGTTCCCAACCTTTTCTGTATCCCGCACCCCTAGAACATTTCTGATATATTCTCCCACCCCTTACAAAAGTTCAAAATAACAGCAACGTATTATGCATATACACTATAATTTTGAAATTTCTAAACCCAAGTTTTTGCACCACCTGGAATATCGTCTTGAGCAACCCCCGGCTCGGAATCCCTGCTCTAGTGATTTAGGTTACTATAAGGGGTTAATAAATGGCAGGGTCTTGAAAACAGTTCAAAACCAGCCATTTGTCCAACACAGGGTCACAAGATTTATTGACTAGAGTTGGATATTTTGATCAAGTTTACTTGTACTCCAGCAGCTGAACAAACTTCTATTTCAAAACCCCATGTATTTTGAGAGGATTTTTAAAATTATTTTTAAATATCCAAATGGCTTCAGGCTACGTAATCAAAAGATGACCGTCTCCAGGTGTGGCAAAGTGACTCTTGAATGGTGCTTGAGGTTCCACTGCCAAAGATGAGGTAAGATTGCTAAATACAGGAAGGGCTCGACATACAATCATGATAGTACCTGCCCATTATGGTTGTGAACGGGTCAGTCACATGACCAACCCAATTTTGTGATTTTTTTTGCAGTGGTTGTTAAGTGAACCACTGCAATCATTAAGTGAATCCAAAATGAACACCACAGTCATTAAGTGAAGGAATGGTTCACTATGGACACAATTTTGCCGAAAATGAAGTAAGTGCTGGTTTTCAGCAAAATCATCGTAAAATGCAGTCATGTTGTCCACGAGACACTGCAAACAGCCATAAATGCAGCTGTATTACGAACCTCACCAAGTTCAGTCATATGACAGCGGAGGGGTCTGACCATTGGAACTTCACATCCAGGTGGTAAGTCCCCTTTAATTGGTTGTAACTGTGAATGGTTGCTAAGCGGGCAGTCATAAGTTGAGGACTATCTGTATTAGGTTTTTTTAAAATTGTAGCACTTTGTTACGGAATACCCTCCCATGATAAACTTTCCTGGCACCAAATGTGGGCGATACATGAATACCAACCTAGGCCTGGGACAGGAAATCTGGGGCCTTTGCAGGTTACCCAGGACATCCTGTTCTTTTGAACATAATCGGATATTGGGGTCCCTGCTGGCTATGCAGAAAAATGGTCTCTTCCTGCAACCCTCCAAATCTTTTCAGAATCACTGCTGGAAAATCCTAGCTTTAGGGTTGAGTGGATGTTGTGGTCATGAGTAGGAATAGAGTTGCTTTGTAGCGAGATAGACAGCAAACAAATTTAATAAATAAATTAATTAACATAAAACCTTTTAGAATTAAGTAGGACCTTTTAGTAAGTCGGCTCCAGCACAAGTAAGTTAGAGGGAAAAAGACTTTAATTTTTCTTTTCTCACTATCCTAGATGGCCTGAGATTGTTGGTAAGGCTTTTGTTTCCCTTCTCATCTGTGCTAGCGTTCGGCTGCCAATTCATCAGTGTGCATTGCATATGACCCCGGGGCTGAAAAAAATTGCCCAGCTCATCTAGCTCTTGTAAATGTCTTATATTTTTTTCACCTGCGCCCCTTGGTTTAAAATTCTGGATTTTTTTTATTGCAATTTATTCATGTGGTTGTTCCATTTAGGGGTGGATGTGACATAATTCAGAGCAACTATGTCAATATAGTAATATACAACAAAACATAGTTCATATCAGAAGTGTTTATAGGCTTTATCAGAAGAAGCTTTAACGATACCGCTTGGTTGAGGCCATTAAAATGGCCATTTAGCAATTGTTACCTTAGAAAACTGGTTTGTTTGCTTTCATTTGGTTCTTCCTAAAAATACTGATGAGGCAGCAGTTTTCAAATGAGGCCTATAGGTGGTAAATTCTTCCTAGGACACCGTGAAAACTATTTTTGGACAAGAGTACTTCAGGCTTAAATTCTTATCCTTTACAATGCCTGTTTTTTTTGGGGGGGGGGTTGGGGGAGGGGAAGGAGAGGCAAGTTCATATTTGTATGAATTGATCTTAAGTTATTAGCTAATTTGGTTTGGTTTTAAATTTTACTATGTTACTGTTTTGGTAATAGTGAATCTTTTTGGCTCAGTGTGTCAAAAATTCAAACTCTGCTGGTGTATCATATTCCTGAGCAAAAAAGAAACAATTTTCTACATCTAGGCCAGGGGTAAGCAACCTTGGCTCTTTTATGACTCGTGGACTTCAACTCCCAGCTGTGCTGGCTCAGGAATTCTGGGAGTTGAAGTCCACGAGTCATAAAAGAGCCAAGGTTGCCTACCCCTGATCTAGGCCAACCTGAAGAGTGGCAGCACTAGGGCTGGGCCTAAAGTAGAGGTCCATATCTCAACTTCAGCCCTAAGGCCATCACTGCCACTCAAAAAGGCTGCCTCACACCATTCCTCAAGGCGTGACAGGGCCCTGTGGTGTGCCCAAAACTACTCTGGGTCACAAAAGGCCTTCGTTCTTGAAGCAGCTTTAGAGAATGCTCTTTTGTGGCCTCTGCAACCTCCGAAAACTACGCAAAAGCACACCCTATTCTTGTGAGATTTTTGGAGGCTTTGAAGGTCACACAGGAGCCCACTCTATTTTTGCACCGTCTTCACAGCCTTCGAAAATCATGCAAAAAGAAGGTGTGCTTTCAAGAATAGTTGTTGGGTGTTGGTGAATGCTGACATATCATCCAAAACATCTTGGTGTGTTACCTTTGATGTGTGTATCATAAATGCACCATTACTCACCTATCCAGTTAAAAGTCTGTGGATGTAGAATGACTAAAGCAGTGTAGTGTTATAGTGGACATAGAAAAAGGGCAGGGCTTTCAACATAGTAATGCTTTGGTCAGTCTGACATCTTGCCCCTTTCCAATGCTTTGTCTGGACAAGTTACAAAGAGTAAATATACAAAAACCAGTCAACCCCAGTGGACACAAGCAACATTCAAATGAGCTGGGTGGAATAAAACAGTCTTTGGTTCTCTGCTAACAACCATGAGAGAGGGAGCTTTACAATCTTCTGGGGAGAAAAAGTTTGAAAGTGTGGGGGCTGCCACTGAGAAGGCCATCTTGTCCATGTAAATAGCTGCTGAGCAAGTTAGAGCAGATGGATGGATTGGTTTGTTAGTGGAGAATTAGGAAAAATTAGTTCCCTGTAACTAAACGACTGAAATTGAGAAGTTCCTAACTGCAACAAGTTTATAAACAATAAAATGTTGTCAAGTCCTTTCTTGGCTATTTCTTTGTCAGTTTAATAACATAAAAATATTCCATGCTGAAATATGCAGTCTTTTTTAAAAATTTCAGTTAAGTGTTGAAGATACATTCTCCTTTTAATGATACTGTAATTTAATCCGATAGTTCATGGGTGTGCATTTTTAGTATAGCATCCCAAGTGCACTTTCTCTGACAGTACACATTATTTTTATTTCTATTTGAGTGAAAATCCAGGGATAGGCTTTTTCAGAAGGCATATCTTATTTCTTTCCAAGTAGCTGTGTGTTTTCTCATCTACTGTATGAGTTGCTGTGGATCTATTAATGAAGGTCTAGAACAGTGTTTCTCAACCTTGACCATTTTAAGGCATGTGGACTTCAACTCCCAGAATTCCACAGCCAGCATTGCTGGCTGTGGAATTCTGGGAGTTGAAGTCCACATGCCTTAAAATGGTCAAGGTTGAGAAACACTGGTCTAGAAGAAGGTAGACTAGGAAAATGAGAAGATAGACCCATGTTATGACATGTTATTCTCCTGGAGGTAGATGTCTAAGAATATAATTTTCTCTGCCTTCTCAGGAAAGGTGTGGCATAGATACTTAAGAGCTTTGTGGGGCTTGTAAGGAATTGGAGAGAAAAGAAATATTGGCCAGAGGTCACTATTTGGATGATATAGCAGATGGCTTTTGTCAACAGTGATGTCTGTCTAAGCTACGATTGGTTGGAGAGGGAGCATTGCAGATATTTACAGTGTTTATTAAATCAAATCAACCTTTATTGTCAAAGTACAACATGTGTACAATGAGATTGGCTGAGCCAATTTATATGCCGCCCATCTCATTATCAAAGCAACTCTGGGTAGCTAATTATACCTAAAATACTTTCCAGTACAGGTGGTTCTCACTGATTGCAATTAGGATCAGCCACTATGTCACTAGTTGTTGTAAAATGAAACATTGCATAACCACAACCAACTTACACTGTCAGGTCTGACTGTGATCATTAAGTGCAGCGTCACGAGACTTGCGACTTCTTGCTGACTTTCCCCATTGATTTTGCTTGTCAGAAGATGGCTGTGAAGGTTTCAAATGGCGACCATGTGACTGCAGGATGCTGCGACTCTTGTAAATGCATGCAGGTTGCCAAGCACTGGGTAATGATCACGTGACCATGGGGATGTTGCAATGGCTGCAACTTTGAGAACCTGTCATACATTTTTTTGTTCAGCAATATTGTAAGTTTGAACAGTTGCTGAATGAGCAGTTGGTAAGCGAGGACTACCTGCGTTCTTTTACTGGCCTGAACTTTGTATGGGAAAGACTGAATAGAAATGCCACAGAGAAAAACGTATTCCAGAGAAGACTGTTTTTAAAACGGTGAAAAGGTTGGTTAGAAATTACAGAGCAGGCTAATGATGGCTTGGTTTGGACAAAGGAAATGTGTTAAACTTTCACAGTTGAGTTTTGAGCCTTCCCCTCCACCCCAAAGGATTTGGGACAGGAGGAGTTAAATGACAAACAGAGGCTTTTTCTGCTGTTTCTCTGTATTTAGCTTTGGGAGGGTGGGGTCAGATATAGTGTGCGTCATTCTTCTTGAAAAGCTAGAGTGGATTTACTACTTCAGTCCATAGAACATTGTTAGTCTTAAGACACAAGAAGATTTTGTTGCTGTGGAAATTGCTGTATGCGAAAATCCCTGTGTGTTTACCTGAGTACAAATGACCAGTGAGAGCCCAGAAGAAAGTAAAAGTTATAATGTTGGAGAGTGATTTTTTTTTAATGGAGAACTGTTTTTTTCCATCTGGACTCTGGACTCAGTTTATAGAAAATTCCATATATATAATTAAAATAATTATCTTGAACACTGTTTTCTTGTGATTTTCTGACTTGGAAAGAATTAAACTGTTATCTGAAATTCTTAATTCAAAATATACTGTAAATATTGCAATGATATTGTGGAACAGAGAAGGCAAAGTTAACACAGAATAATGATCCATTGCTCTGGTGTTACAGACACAAATGGTTTTCCTTGGCATGATGTTTTTTTCCTCATAGCTTTAGGTCTCAGACAAAATAAATAATGCTTGAGATTTGTTGTTCATGAAGTCCCATTTTTGGCTTGTTGTAGGCTGCTTGAAGAATGTATAAACTGAGTGTCAGGAATAAGAATTAGTTTGCTGTGTGCATGCTTGTTTGGAAATATCATTTTTGTCTCTCTCTTATCATCTTTCTTGATTCAGCAATATTCAGGAGACATAAAACAGATTATTTTCAATTAATTTGTGAAATTCTTTGCCATGAAGGGTGCTTGTTGCTAGCTTCAATTCTTTAGAAGAGGAAACCTATCTGTAGTCAGGATGGTCAGAAATTAAGCCCATATCAATAGATAAAGTGTTTGTTGGGGGTGGGGTGGGGGAAGGCCATCACTGAATGTTTATCACAAGCATGCCCTCTTGAGAATCTTGTGGCTACCTGGCTGGTCATGGTCAGAGACAAGCTCCTGTAAAGGACTTCCTTTTGGTCTATCAGTCAGTTCATGAGATGGCATACTACCTCGGCAATATTTTAATTGTTAAATAAATCCAGAAATATAATGCAGTGAGAAAATTAAGCTTCTGCCCACTAGATGATTGACAGTGTCTACTACCCTTGTCTAAAAGTCTAAATCCTTAATCTTTCTAAGCCACCCTGTTGAATAGATGGCTTTTACAGCTTTTCCGTTTAGGCTTTTTTGCTGTGAAGAAGGGCAGGCGCTTTTAAACCGAGAGGGTCTTCACAGCCTCCTTAATGCTGCTTAGAAGGAAAGCATGTCTGAATACTTCTGATGGCAGCTCCGATAATGTGGCAACAGAATCAAATAAATCGGCTCTCTAGAATGAAATGCTAATAAGTATGCTTATAAGGGCATTAATTCTGTTGATGCCTTTTGAACAACATTATTAAATGTGTTTCTTTATTGTACAAAAAAAAAAGTGAAGTGATTTAATCATGGAACTGTTCAAAGGAAGCTTTAAGGATGCTCTCAAACATTATAATCCGATGACCACACCTTTTGTAGCACAATGCTTTGGTTTTAATTTAAATGTTTTTAAGTGTTTATCCTTGAAATAGAAATCCTTCCATTGTTTTCTAGAGAAGTGTTAGAGAAGATGGTGTTTCTCCTCCACCCACCGCACTCTGGTGTACTGCAGTGATATTGAAGCACAGTCATACTTCCTGACATTACTTTTTCATTTTCTTTTAAAATAACATTTTATATATATTGCAGTGATATATATATATATATTTAGTTGAAGTAAGAGGTGTGTGTGTCAATTATACAATTAAGTGGTCACTTCTGGATTAAGTTGTACCTTGCCTTTAAAACTCCAGATGTTTGTAGGCTCCCATATTTGCCTTCTCCATATTCTCAGTTTCTGTCTATATGCACTTGTCTCTAAAAGCTTTATTTTCCTTTTCCACTCAGACAATTGCTCCACTTATGAAGAAAGAGTGGGGCTGGGCTTGAACAATGGCAAATGTAAAGAAGGATGATTTTGTTTTTGGAGCCCTTGCCATCCCTTTTCCAAAATAAAGCACAGTGGATTCTTTTTTTAAGTATCATTTGTCTCAGATTTTAGGGCTGAAGGTTTCCAACCAGGGGTTCTTTAGAAATCTGAGAGGAAGAACAAGGCTATCCATGTGTGTGTTGCAGTCTTTGCTCTATGAGGCTATTTCCAGGGCTGCTTTTTTATAATCCAGCACACTCACCCTTTCCCTCACCTTGTCATATATTTTGCTCCTGCGTTCTGTTCTGTCCCTTCCTTTCACGAAACCAAACAAATTGAAGATAATGATTAGTAACCAACTGCAAGGCTGAAATTCCACGTACAGCAGTTAACTCCATTTTACAAAATGTCCTCAATCTAGTGAATTATGATGCAGTTGTTCTTCTCTGCTAGCAAATAGCAACAAGCAGTTTAGAGTTCCTCTGGACAAAGGCCTGCAGCCAGCATTTCATTATGCCTAGTCACTTTGTGTAGTGGGAGGGGTTGAAGAGAAAGAAGGAAGAGAAAGGAGGAGAGGGAGGGGAGGCAGAATAGGCTCTGCATACTCTATATAAAGTAATGCATTTAGCAATGGTGTGAAACCTGGGCCTAATTGTTTAATTTGATCAAAAACTGCTTCAGCCATGTATAAGGGTTGATCTTTAAAATGGTACACAAAGGCGAACTGCAGAAATGTGTACATGTCTGTTGACATCCGCGTTTCCATAGCCATGTCTTTCGTGAATAGTCTGTTTTGGTTTTAATTCTGTGAATAGGGCTAAGATACAAATGAAGAAATTCCTTAACAGAAAAGGCAGCCAACTATTGGCAGCCCCCAAAATATGCGAGTGCAGTAATTAGTTATCCCTCCTCATGCCACCACCACGAACCACTGAAGTGTTTAGATACTAGCGAGATAAATGCAGGAATAAAGTGGTACTTATTCATTTAAGGAGCAAAGATGCTGTTGCTTGATGTGCTCATGAATGGACTGTCACTGTAATAATTCAGTGCAGTGTTCTGAATGGATTAGAGCTTTTTTCCCCTCAGAAGGTGATTCTGATCATTTTTGATTTTACATTTTTTTAATGTAGAAAGTAAGTTGCTTAAAATTGGCTGTGTATTGAATTGAAAGTATCCTGCTGGTCCATAAATTCTCTGGTGTCTACTAGATGTTTCATCAGGGAGACTTCCAATAAAAATGATCTATTTTAGAAATAATATTGTTTAGTGGGTTGAAATGTGTAATAAAATTAGACCTTCAGTCTTCCAAAGTTAGTACTTAGATAGACCCCTTGGGATGGCAAAATGGCTGTATAAGCAGATGAATCCGACAGTTCTACTGATGGATACATTTGTCAGTCTCTGTTACAGGTATAATATATTCTCATATCTGTAATCCTGACACTGTTACATCCAAATGAAATCAACGTGAGGTTGTCATCTTTAAGCAAATATGTTAAGTGTTGTCTTTTGTGCTGTGGATTTGAAAGAAAGGGGCCCAAGGGAGCCAGCATCATGCAAATGGAACAAATCCCATTTCTTCTGAGCTGTTCTGGTTTTTTCTCTTCCCCCCCACCCCCTTGGCAGCTGGCTGTGTTATCTTTGTGTGTTTCTCTGAGTGCTGACAATTCTTTCAGTGATCTAAGTTAGGGCACATTAGAAAGTGGAAGCAGCTGTCTGTCGCTGTACTGAAAGACGTGTTTGCTCTACTGCAAAGATGAAGGACCATGAATCCTTGACACAAACATCCCCCCCCTTTTTTTCTTTTCCTTTTTTTTTTTAACTTTCCAACATGATCAACATTCAGACACACAGATTGTCTGCTTGGACAGTTTTTTGTTCTGACTGACAGCATCTGGCATAGACAAATTTCGAAATACATAGCATGCCATGCTTGGAATTGGAACATCCTTTTTTATTAATCTCCTTGTTTAAAGTATTCATTCACATTTCACAAAAGGTTAAAGCTTTGAGATGGCTGGAATGTTTATGTTAAATGAATAAGCTGCTAATGAAATACCTTGAATGAACTCCAAATACTTATTACCTGCATTAAAACAAAAATAAAAATTAAAGACCTGATTAATTTAGGCTTTGGAGGTGGAAAGTATAAAGTTCTCATATTATCTTAACCTACCTGCTGGAGAATAGAATACCAGGTTTTAAAAAAAATATTTTTAAGATTTAGCTAAGTGAAACATGATTTGTTTTAAATCATTAAGTATTTAGACTTCTCTCAATGCTATGAAACACTGCCGTTCAGGATTCTATTTGTCTAACTGCATCTTTCATTGTTAGAAAGACCTTTCATGCAAAAATCTTTGTATAAAACATTTAAGACATTTTTTTCTTCAGTGTGAGAATTTTACACTTTGCGGTTTAGCGAATTCTGCGTTCAGATGATATTAATGGAGAATGTACCTTGCTTTAACAAGGCATCCCTTTGTAAAATCTTTCCCCCCACACATGCATTTGTTATGCCACTTATTTTCATAACCAGGTTAGTAAAACAGACATTCTTTTTTTAGCACGAATGTAATAGCAGTCTAAAAGATAGGTATACTAATTGGGGTCTGAATTGTCTATCTATCTGCTAAAAACCCTTGTGCAGTATTTGGCTTTAGTGGCTGCAGTTTTAGGTTGATTCAATACCGTGGGGAAGAAAAAGATGGCTTCATGAATAGAATAAACAAAATAGGCATGACATCTATTTAAGTGCTTAACAGCAAACATAGGTATGCATAGAGGTTTATTTTAATCTTTTCTTTTTTATGAAGCTCTGTTTGTTCAGTACTGTATGTGGGGGCAGGGGAGAGAGCCGCTGCATTAGACAAGGTCTGCTAATTGTGAGCAGATGAGGCTTGCATTCCTTGGATATACACAGGAGAGGACCCTGCCTTAAGATAAATTCTGACAAATATCCAATACAGCGTGAAATAGAAACATATAAGCGGTTTTAGTTGCATTCCAAATAAGTGCCCTGTTTAAAACCCGAGTGTCTGTATCAAGCTTTCCTTAACCTGGCATTGTCCAGATGTATTAGACTACAATACCCATCCTCTAGGCTGGCAGGGTTGCAAATTATAAGAGTTTTAGTTCAAAACATCCAAAGGGGGCCCTGTAGAGGAAGGGCAAATTGTGCGGTTCACATTTTGTCTTTCAAAAATATCTAATAAAAAGAGGTCTAGGTGGAAGCTACCTATGGCATTAACCTACTCATTGTAATGTGTTTATATTATTAGGCACAGGATCATGTTCTGAAAATGTATATTTCAAAGAATGTAATTAATTTTTAAAAAAACCTTTAAAAAAAACTAAATATTACCTATTCCTGTTAATGTGTTTTGGACAAAATCCTCTTGCTGGATTTCTTTTGTAATGGAAATATGAATTGAATGTATTCTACATTTTATGCACATAACCGCTGGAATCTATAAATGAATTTCACGTTGAAATCAGAATGCAATGGCAATCAACTTTTAACATTGCAGATGTCATTAGTATGGTAAACTCCTATCACTGTACTTTACCAGTTAAAAGTGAGGAGTGCATATTTGCCTGTGTAAGCAAACTGGGAATAGGCTAGAGCACACAATTCCCTGGTGCAAAAGAAAGGTTTAGCAGTAATGGTTTTAATCTGGACTTGTAGAGGATTCAGGAGCATCCATAGATCTGCTCCAGTAATTACCATACCCCAAGTGGCACCAGCAGAGACATTTGCCTAAAAACGTGATGTCTTCATTACACTGTTTACATTTTAATTAGAAACATGAAAATTTACTGATTCATGTGGACCACTGTAGTTTAAGTGGGTTTGTTCTCCAACCAATAAATCATTTAATAATAAAAAAAGAGCCCTGGAGTCAGCATATGTAGTTTACTGAGAATCATTCATGGGAATAATATGTTAGCATTATAAGCTGCTTTTAAAATATGTTTTTATTTTACTAGGGGTAAAATTTGCATATAAATTAGAGAATGGCATTTTAAATTGGCCATCATTTTATGCATGATACTACATATATGCAAATTACATGTGTGCATAATATATGCACGTATCCCGGGATGTCGGACTTAAATGTCTGAGGCGAAAGGCTGCAAGCGCACATTACAAATGAACACTTAGCACAAACTCTGTAGGAATTAAAAGGTGCCCAGTTCCCTTTCGTATTCATTCACACATACCTGGTATAAGTTATCTTTTTTGTTGTTACCCATATAGAGAAATATAAAATGCACATGATGTGTGTATGTATGTATGTATGTATGTATATATATGTGTGTGTGTGTGTCTGTATGAATGTATGTGTGTCTGTGTACACACACACACACACACACACACACACACACATATATATATATATATGGATTTTCCCATGACTTCTGTATGTATCTGTCAGCACCAGTGCCCTAAACACTAGGAATAAGCTGGCTTGAGACATTGGAGGATAACCCTTCCCCAAATCATGAATGTCCACAGTACTCTGGACATTCACATCCCAAGGCAGAACTGGTATGATTCTGAGATACAGAGGGTCAATGTGCTGGTGATCCAGAGAACTGTCCCATTTCACCAGTTTAATTGTACTTTTCCTTATTCTCTATGACCCCCCCTCCCAAATTCTGCATTCCTCCACCCACCCACCCCCATGCTTTCTACTAAATATGCATTAAGAAAAGCTAAGTAAAAGTATTGCTGCCTTTTCCTATTTCACTCTGGTTGATTTTTGAGATAACATTGAACCTGGTTGAATTTTTGCTTACCGCAATGCCCTCATTTTGTGTTGGTTTACTTTTTGTCTTGCTCCTTTTACATATGAAAGATCAGTTACAATCACTGGCAGAAAACATTAATCACAAATCATGTAGATTTATGATTTATCTTAATGACATTTTATAAGCTTCGTAAGGAATTTCTCATCCTCGCTGTCTTTCCATTTGGATTGGGCAAGGGAGAATGCTTCGTATTACACATCTTCTAATATTTTAATTCCTGTGGGTATTTTTTTTTAAAGGTAGCTAGATAACAGAATAAAAACTGAATCATTTTAAAACTCTTTTTAAACCACTTTCTAGAAATGCATCTATTTTAAGTTAATTAAATCCCCTCCAATAGTTTTTATTTAAGACATTTAATTCGATGTATATTATTTAATTTCATTTACAGCAGTGTGGGCCAGCTCTTGAGGCTACACTGATTGTTTTAAAGGTTATAACCTAGTCTTAAAGTATGTACTGTACGTGAATAAATATTTCCTGTCTGTTGCTGTTAAATGGAACTGAAGCAGGGAAATGAATGTACGTATTTAAAAACAGAAGATACTAGGTGATTTCTTTAAATTAAAATTATTCACTATCTCCCCCCCTCTCCCCAAAACAATCTCTCCCATTTTCCCTTCATTTTTGGGGTCTGGAAAAATGTGATGCTTTGACAGGGACTGACTTTTGAGTAAACATGCTGAAGCACGGGGCAATACAATGTCTTTTTTTTCTTCCTTTTCTTACTGTTGCCTTATAAGAGTTTATGTTGTGAATGAAGCTGGCTGTTGGCTGATTGTCAACCATTGATTATGAAATTCTGTAAGCTTATCAGCTCTTTTGCTTTGTTAAAAAAAAAGTGGGGGGAGGAATGATGACTGCCATGAAGGTTTAAGGTTGCTGGAATAAGAAGCCGTGTAATCAGATTGGAAAATGGTGTTGTGCTTCTCTGCTTGGCAAAGCAGCTGGCAGTGAACCTACGGAGATGCTGGGGGACTGCCGAACTGACCACTTTGTTAGCAAATCAGCTTGCCTGGAGAAAACAGCCGGGTGAAAAACCTCAGCCTTGTGATGGTATGTAATGCCAGAAACACCTCCTCTTGTTTTGCTAAATGTATCACCTGACAATTAGCTCCTGTTGCAGTGAAGCCGCTTTCTTCTTTAGGACCCTCTTCCTGTTTTAATCTAACTAGCCTGCTTCCCACAATAAGGCATCGGCCATGAATTGAACCAATCCATTAATTTTATCACCTCTCTGAAACAAACTAATCAGGTAGCCGGAGAACTGGGCTTCCTGCACTGCTATAATATTCTTTATGGGGGGGGAGGGAGGGCCAGAGAGAAAAAAAATGTGTCTTTTTAAACCTTAAATTCTCCAAATCCTGACTTTTCCATGTTGAATCCACAGCTTAAGAAAACATTTGTATAAGAATTGAACTAATCATCATAACGGTAAACACGGTGAATGAGGGATCATATCATCTTTTTCAGAATGGAGAGATTCTCCTGTTTGTTTAGGCCTTTCTATATGCTGTCAGCCCAAAAGTCTTGATTAACACAAGCACTTATTCTTCTAATACTAGTATTTAACTTTTTACTGAACTTTGTTTAGCAGAGTACAAAGCAGGCAGCATTTTTGAAACTTTATAAATATAATTCTACTCACGAGCAAGTTTTATTAATTGCTTGCCTCAACATACTTCTTGAATAATGAAGGATGAAAATTCAGCATCTTCTTTCTACTTCTTCTACATCTGTTTACCCTAATCTGCTTGGGAGTACATGTAATCCTCGACTTAAATTCATTTAGTGACCGTTCAAAGTTAGAACGGCACTGGAAAATATGATTTATGACCGTTTTTCAAACTTAGGACTGTTGCAGCATTCCCATGGTCATGTGATCAAAATTAAAATATTTGGCAACTGGTTCATATTTATGACGGTGGCAATGTCAAAGGGTCATGTGATCACCTTTTGTGACTTTCTGACAAGCAAAGTCAATGGCGAAACCAGATTTTCTTAACAACCATGTTACTAACTTAACAACTGCAGTGATTCACTTAACAACTGTGTCGAGAAAGGTTGTAAAAATGGGACAAAACTCACTTAACAAATGTCTCGCTTAGCAACATAAATTTTGGGCTCAATTGTGGTTGTAAGTCCCAGTTGTACTCTGTGAATAAGTTTAAGGAACACAAAAAACTGAGGAAAAAATGAACCATTGCACCCAGGTCATTTTGAACTCATTGGAAAAAATGATATGACTTTTATTTTGGGTAATTTCTATAAGACCTAATATCTCCTTAACCACATTTTTTTTCTTCATTTAATTTCAGGAACACATTTTTATTTAGGGTTACCTGATGAAGGGAGAAAGCATGACTTACAGTACATGAATCTGAAAAATCTCAAATGGGATTGCTCAAGCTACAATGGGTTTCCTTTTAGGAAATTCTCCTGTCATCCAGTTGTAGTTCATTTCAGTAAAATTGTGCGTTGAAAACCATACCATGTTAAAAACAATGGAGGGTTGTGCAGCATTAAATGCTCAGCCAGCTCTCTTCAAAATGGACTCTTTTTATATTATCTCATTAATATGAATGGTAGCAAAGACTATTTGTTACAAGAAAGCAGCCCCAAATGTGTGAGAGTGAATGCCACTTTACAGTGCTATTATTTCATGAATGTAAATATTAATAAAAATGTAAAGTTCTAATCATAAAGATTAACACTGTTTTGTCAAAACAACACAGTTTTGAGGTTGGGGTGGATCAGAGGAGCCTTTCTGAATAGCAATATACAAGACACTGGATGCTATCCTATCTCATTTTATTAGTGCTTCCTCTGAACGAGAAATTTTAACTTGACAACATAAAGCTGCCTTTTTACCTTGCGTGAAGGACGGATCGGTTAAACATGTGAAAGCAAAACACAAGTCCAAGCATGTAGAATATATTTATCATTCTCTTAATTTAGGTTTTAAATTCTGCCTATGAAATCCATTGATTTTTTTTTTTCTTCCAGTGGGAGATAAGCTTATTTACAACTCTGGAGTCTAAACTTTATGTTGTTATATATACATCTTTGATGATTGTAGTGACCTTCTTTTTCCTCAAAGTTTTTAAATAAAATGAAGCAAGGAATGACTATTAGCCTGTGTACATCCACATGCTTGAAAAATCTACTTTATATTCCTTTAGAGGACAAACGCCATTAGATATGCACTTACTGTACATTGGATTATAAATCTTACCATTTAATGGTAATTCAGTGAGCAGTTATTGCTTCAGCGGCCTTTCACCCTCCCTCTTTTTTTGTGTGTCCTATCACACTTGTGAAATAGGGTTACCCTTTACAAGTGTTGCATCCTCACATTCATCTTTTGCACCGAATAGTTGTTCCTAGTGTATCAGTGCAAGGGAAGACAAAAATAGAGATAGAAAAGGCAGGCATTGGGATAAATATCGAGGGAGGGGCTGTATGTGTGTAGAATATAGGCCTTTACCAACAAAGGGATCTCAATATTTAACATCAGTCTGACCGATTACATTTTTGTCACAAAGGTACATTTTCTTTAACCCCTATTCACATCCCATTTCCTTCTAAATGCTGTACAGACAGGATTTGAATGTCCAGAAAGCAGAAGAGAGATAGTGTGCAAGTCTTTCTTTCTCCCTTTTATGCTTCCTGCTTGCTGATGCTACTACTACTCTCATCCTTCTAAGGTGAAATACTTTTTTTGGGAGAAACAATATGCATATTTGTAAAGAAATTATACAAGGATTCTCCTTTTGAAGATAATGAGTCCCCCCCCCCCTTTTCAGGAACTGCAGGTTACAAGGAACACAAATGAGCTCTAAGTGGAGGGATTTAACGTCCTGCTATAGCCTTTAATTTCTTGAGGAAAGGAGTTCAGTTCAAGGTTAGCCTGTTATTGTGGTATTGGCAACTCCTTCTCTCATTTCGGTTCTTCTGCTAGCAGTCCTGCACAAAAGGCAGTCATTTTTATTTAATACATGGGGAGGTATTAATCACTGCAGTGTTTTCTTGTGAGAATTTATCTTACCAAATTCATTTTTTCCCCTTCTCGTGACAATAATAGGTGTTTAATTACTCAATAAGAGCAGTTTATAGATTGCATTTTTTTCCTATATGTTGGACAAATGGTATTGATTTTGTACTTTGATGCAACATGAAACAGTGTTAAACTCAATCAGAATTCTAAAGCGACTAATGTACACTAGTCATGGTAATTGAATTTTCTTTGAGGAAATACGGCTACTCCCTTCCTGCTCTGAAGACAGATAAGAATGAAATGTTACATCCTTTGGAGAAAAAAAATATTTATAAAGTTTATTTTATTGTGAGTGTGATATGAAAGAGAAAGGGGGGGCTGTATGGACGGAATATTTTGAACTTTGTCTAAAAAAATGCAGTGTAATAATTCTCATGAATGTGGCCAACTCCTGTACCAAAACAACCAGGTTTATGAATTCTAAAGTGAGATATTAATGGGTCATCTATAATCCCAAAGTGCTCTTCAATTCCATGTGGCTGTTATAGATAGAGGTTCTAGTATTGTCAAGTATAATGTTTTATTTAAGAAAAATAAAATTGACATTCCACATCAAAAATAAGATTGACATCAGCATGTTTTAAAAAAACATATAGGTGCTGTCTAGCTCTTGCCTTGTCTCAAGCTTTTACAGTTGATCAAAAGGATGAGGGTTGACCATAAGAATATTGCCCTGCCATCAAACATAGCAGCCTGTGCTGTGAGATGCGACTCAAATTCACATACTTTTGAGTTTTGTGTTTTTACCTTTTGGAATTTGAATGGAGTTGGAATGCCATCTATACATTTTGATTGCTTTCCTTGTTTCCTGAAGCAAGGAGAACTGGGAACAGATCCTTGCATGCTGCAGTATCACCGCCTCCCCCCACCCTCCACACACACTTTTTTTTTTTGAAGTTTAGTCATCTCTGTGAGTGTTTTCACAGTTAAACAATCTACAAATGTTTGGCCTTGCTTTAAGCATCATCTGTTGGCATATTAGCTCAGGTACACTATACTTGAATGTGCACAATTTAGAATTATCTATGACACGATGAAGATGTTAGAACTCTGTTATTCCGTATAAAACATCTTTATTCCAATCACACCATAGAAGGGAAATTTTGGTGGAATATCTTTGTATTTATAAAATGATTATAACTATCTTAAATCTTCATTTTGCAAAAGTACTTTGTTAGACCCTGAAATTTTAGGAAGTATGGAAATATGTATTAGTTTTACTTACCTGGAAAAAAAACCCCTCCAGCATTTGGTATTGTGTACTCTAGCTCCCATCTTATGGAGATTCCAGGCCTTCCCTCCCATCTAATATTTTCATGAAGGAAATGTTCTACAGATAGTTCTTAGTGAATCTGTTGCTGTTTCTGTGTTCATTTGGGTGTTTTTTTTAAGCAAACTATAGGCCTTTTAAGTTATTGTAGTCATTTGGACTGCTTTTTATATTTTATTGCATTCCCCTGGCAGAACGTATACTTCATACTTTCACAGATATGTTGCCATTTAGTATTACAATGAGTAAAACTGCCCATTTATAACGTAAACTATTTCCCAGTATTAAGATTGTATATTTAACTGCTGAGGTATTTGTTTCTGTAATAGAGAGGCATAGATTCAATTTGACTTCTAAAAAAATCTATCTCCAAATATTTATCTTTTACTGAGAATATTGTGCATGTTTGCTAACATTCTGAATATAATTCATTGCTATTTCTTTCATTGATCCTATGTCTGTACAGAACTGCAGTCTTAATTAATCAGCAGTGTGCTTTTCAGATGATGGTTTTACCCAAGCGATAGATATAATTGGTGATATTTTTAATCATATATGATTTCTTTGGTTTAATTCAGACAACGTGAAAACATCTCTCTTTAGATATTTGAAACAGAATTCAAGTAAGATGTAAACATTCTTTTTTCCGCTCATGTGCACACATCCACACCCACCCACACATGCATGTATGCACACGAACACACACATAAAACACACTGAGTATCTCTTCTATATTTAGACACAATGTTGTTGCTTATGCCAAATGTGAGGAATTAGTTATATCTTACTACAGGTTTCTTTTCATTTTTTTAAAACTAAAAAGTTTTATTTGAACGCAGTTTATTTGGGAAAACAATGTATTATGGAATAATGTTAAAATTATGCACGTTCCAGCAGATAAAAAATAGTTGCCTATCCAACCAGCATCATTTAGTGCATCAAATATGCAATGTATTCAGCATGGAGAGTCACCTTGGGAAATGTAAAGGGGCCACAGCTAATTTGCATATTTTAGTTAATATAATTAACATAATTTGTGCAGGATGTGTGAGAGTGTTGGGGGCTGGGTAATGTTAGCTGCTGCATTCCTTTTTTTTCTGCTGCTGATTCATAGTTCTGTTCACTGTGATTATAATCTTTTTGGTGATTGCTCGTCCCATTTTGAAATGGTTTGCCTTTATCTAAGTAAGATTCTTACCGATTCTTTTTTCCTCAGATAAGAGGAACTATATTATCAATATTTAGTCCTCGGAAGTGTTGTTTTAATGAAGAATAAAAAAGGCTGAGATTTTATTTCTATTTCTTGGACGGCAAAGTTTCTACCTATGTAAATATATTAAATTTGGAGCCCTTTTTTATATAAATAAAATAAACCCTTTCTTTCTCTTGCCCCATTCAGTGATTACTAAGATGGAATTAAGAGAGAGAAGGATTCCATATCCTTCCTGAACAACTGAGTTGAACTCTATTCCCCATCTTGGTGGGCTGTTTCCATAGAAATGTGGATTCTCCCTATGTTATGACCCACTAGGGCAGGTGATAATTATTTCCTGCCCTTTGCTTCTCTGGCCATGTCATCCAAAGTAAAAATCTGAAGTTTGGCAAGGCCATTTGATATATGGCTTTCCAGACCCTTTCATGTTTTGTTCTCCTGGTTCAGTAATGCTAGGAATGTACTTTCCTATATAATGTTTAATGTGTTAATTTTCAGGCATATGCTTAGCTGCCATGTATGGATGCATGCAAGTATACAGTCTCCTACATGCATGTATGCGGTCTTCTTTTGTTGCTAATTCTATCCATTAGTTTGCTCTTGTTAGGAAGATCTGGCTTTGTGTTATTGTATGAAACCTCCTCTACCTTCCTTGGAATCTTTTCACCGTAGTTTATTTAGACTAATGTTTAGTTCAGTCCTGGTTTTAATTACTCTGAAATCCATTTCCTCCTTATGACAGTTCACTTTAAAAGCTGCATTGCTTCATTCCAGGAACTTTATTACTCTTTCTCTCAGAGATTGCTATTTCGTCTTGACCACCGATTTTCATCAGTTGCCCAGTTCACCTTTGTCCACACTATCCTTGTGAAACGACCATAGCAAATTGCTCCATCCTCTTGTATCCATGTGGCAGCAACAACAAAGGAATGCAGTACTTTTTAAATTTTGCATTATTATTTTTTAAAAAAAATTAAACCTTAATGCAGAGAATCCTAATTAGCATTTAATACCTGGTAATTAAGGCACTGGTAGGGGTCAACTATATAAAGCACATCAGTAGAACTGGCACCTGATTAATAGTCTCCCTGATATAAAAAAAGTTCAGCACAAAAGAGTGCTCTGCTAGGGTCAGTGCTTTAATAGCTGTGGAAACTGCAGGTTTTGCTGTAATTCTCTCTTAACAACTGGATCAAAATAATAATTTGCGAGATGGTCATGGCTGACTTTGCCATCCATGATGTCAGGTGAATTATTTTGATGACGTTGGGTTGATTGTTTGGTTTCCTTGTTACTGCCAGCGAAACAGTGAGACTTAGCTTGCTTTCACTGTTTTTGAAGGCAGCCCTTCCAAATGCCAGCGTCCTTCCTCTTGTGTTTGTTTTTCACAAAAACAAGCTATACTTTTGGAAGCTAAATTATTTGGGGTATATATAATCATCAGCTCATTTGGTATCGCGACATTGAAGAATGAAGCGAGCAGTTAAAGAATATTTCACTTGGTCAAACTGATTATCCAGATGATTTCAATTATCTGCACTCCATTTTTTTTGCCTTGTGTATTAGATAAATGTGGTAAACGTTGATTGAAGCACCTTCCAAATTACATAGATCTTCAGGTCTTAAAACGAGTAAGAATACTGCTAGAAAGTTACATCTGTACTCATTTCTGTTAGCTCCAGGTTGGGCGCAAGGGGAGCAATACACTTTTGTCTAGCTCTGAAATTTAAGTGTGGAACAGAATCGAATGGTGCTTTCCCTTTTCAGCATGCAACCCCGAGTGCTTTTGTGTTGTAGTCTTATTTGTGGCAAATATCTAAGTGAGTTTCTAGAAAGAACTAAATGATGTAATAATCAGCATTCCGATTCCACATATGTTTAAATAACAACAGTTTCCCTCTGTGTCTCTCCTATAAAATGATCAATTTGTAGGAAGAGGTATCTGCTTTTTGTATGTAAATTGGCTGTGGCTGCATGACCTGCAGTTGTGCTCTGTACCTGAAGCATTTATCACAAGAGTAACTTACGTGTTACCCTACCATAATATCTGCTCATCAGGTTCATGCAAATTCTGACCATTGGATGGAGCCTCAAAACCTGGGATGGAAAATTTCTTCTCCAATAAAGATCATCTGAGTATTTGGCTCAGTGAAGTTTTGTAATTCAGGTGCATCTCATAAAAAGTTTAAATGTGTCCTTTGCAAAGCAATACCAGCGGTCTCGATAAATGCAGAAGGTTTAACATGCCCTGCATTTTCTATTTCATTCATTTACGAGTAAAATGTTTTGAACAAATAGGGGCGTATTTTTAAAAAAACCAAATGATGAATTCCATAAATACATCTATTTCTCGAATGCCTTCGGGTTTTCTGTATGGGAGAGATGAGAGAGATCTGCAGTGCCCTGGCTAGAGGTATAAGTCTCCACAAGGTCAATCAGCAGGGCCTACAGTGAAAGCTATAGGTCAGCAAGAGCGATAGATTCTTTATCCCTTCTATACATTTTAACACTAATTTTTAGAAACCAGTTCAAATACATGTCAACTTTGAATTAAAGTCACTAATCGTTTGTAGGCTTTTATAGTCCCAATATTGCACTCTTTTTTTCTGATGCAATTCTCCTGTTATATTTTCCCAATCAGAAGCAGGAAACTGTTTTTGCTCCACTATCAAAAAAAAATCTGCCCACTTTCCCCCTACGTGTGACATACAGTACATAGATACTGTTACATGTGATACGGATACTGTACATATTGTACAGTGTTTTATACAATGTTGTAAAAAAATATTGTACAAAACACTGTTACAATTTATAGACAAACACAATGATTTTGTACACGAATGCCAGATCTGGACAGATAGTTCAGACTTATTTAGTCTAGTCCTGAAATCCACCAATTCATAGCCAATTAAAGTGCAACATATATGCTTCCTGCAATAAAGCATAGGATTTTTTTTTTCTTGAGACCCAGTAGAGTGTAGTGGATAAGATGGTTTGTTAAGAATAAAGACCTTCATGTTTGGGTTCACTTTCAGCTCTGGAAGCTCACTGGGTGACTTTCTCAGCCTGGCCTTCTTCACAGGGTAGCTGCTATGGGGAAAAATAGGAGGAAGAAGTGCTGTGTTTATCTATTAAAGTTCTGTATGAAAAATGGGGTTCAAATCATTCAGTCAGTGCAATTCACTAGTTCAGTTCGGGAAAAGTTCACTTCTAGTTACCTTCCACTTTCTTCATTTCAACAGCCTTCCTTCCTTCCTTCCTTCCTTCCTTCCTTCCTTCCTTCCTTCCTTCCTTCCTTCCTTCCTTCCTTCCTTCCTTCCTTCCTTCCTTCCTTCCTTCCTTCCTTCCTTCCTTCCTTCCTTCCTTCCTTCCTTCCTTCCTTCCTTCCTTCCTTCCTTCCTTCCTTCCTTCCCTCCCTCCCTCCCTCCCTCCCTCCCTCTAGTTGTGAACATTCTTTGACAACCTTTTTTAAATTAGCAAATGATGCCATACATGATGTAGCTAAATCATACATTTAGCATTTAGCCACATCTATCTGACAGTTACTCGCATCTTTTGAGCTTTCAGATTTCCCAAGCACAATTGGCTCTCCTTCTCCCAGGGATCCATGTCCCTGATTATTATCTCCTATATCCCTTCCAGCAACTATCTCTCCCTCCCTCTGTGGAGCTGATATTCCTTGGGAGAGCATGTCATTATTTGTATTGCTGAAGCTACACAAATGTATTCTCTTTGTTTAAAGGAGAACTTGACCAGCAACTCTCTGTTGAAAATGCTGCATGTTTCACTTTACTGTTATTTTATTCTAACAAAACCAGACGAGCTGGAGTTATGCAAAGCTACTGGTGGCTTTCTGAATTTCCTCAAGCATGATTTTAATTGCCTTTATTGTAATATATTTGCAGCCTTGGCTATGCCTTCCTGGGTTTTTAGGCTCTGGTTAAATTTACCCACCTCTCCCCTGCTTCCAAACTAAAAGCTGCCAACAATCTTGTGAGATGGCTTAGCGCAGTGGTGGCGAACCTATAGCATGCGTGCCAGAGGTGGCATTCAGAGCCCTTTCTGTTGGCACGTGCGCCACCGCCACCAGCAGCAGGTTCATCAGGCCACCACCACCGCCCGGAGCAGGAGCCCCACCCAGCACAAAGGAGGCGAAGCGGCCGACTAGCAAGCTCGAGTAGAGGTGGTAGAACAGAGGTCACCAACCATTGTCAATTGGTGGACTGGAAGAAAAAGGAGGGGGAAGCATTTTACATGCGTGCATGCACGCACGGGGCCGCGAGCACACACGTGCTGCAAATGGGGCGGGGCTAGTGCCTGCGTGATACTAGCCCTGCCCCGTTCTTGCATTGTGCAGCGCCTTGTATCTGCATCCCGTGGTGCGGTGGCGGCCGTTTTTGCACCTTACAGCACGGTGGCCCATTTTTGCGCCCCTGGTTTTTGTGTGCCAGAGGCGGCACTCAGAGGTGCCTCCCTGCCCCCCCCAGGGCACCAAAATGCTGATGCGGCCCTGGCACTTTGCGATAAATAAGTGGGTTTTGGGTTGCAGTTTGGGCACTTGGTCTCTAAAAGGTTCGTCATCACTGGCTTAGCGGGACTACCAAATGAGACGGGAGCAAGGGATGATTTGCAAGTAATGGTCTAGATTGGTTCTAGATTAGTCTTTTCAACTGAATTGAAAAGGAGAAATTTTGCCAAGAGTTAATATTTAAACGATTTTTTTTCCTTTCAGAAACTTGTTTGATTTGTGGTACATGACTTTGCATTTACGCTAGGCAGTAAAGTGCTGCTCATTTAACACCCAAATAGGATTGTTTGTGTCTACTAAGATGTCACCGTTTTATTTTAGTAAAACTATTAAATCATCACCTTTTTATAACTTCCTTTTACCCTGGTGTATGGTTAGGGCAAAGGTTCAAACCAATCCTTTTCACGTACATAATCATGTACTGCAATTAATCACAATCTAGTTCTTTAAAAAGGAATCCATTAAGATGTAATACCATCTGAACAATCACCAAGTACAAAAATTGGATGCATTAAGAGTTTCGGGCTTTTGCTGTATGGAGGTTTTTGTCGCATTTAGCTTTCCTTACAAGAACACTGAATTCAGAGTGGCTTATATGTAAAAACATGAATATAGAAGAGATGGAATGGGTTATCATCAGTGTAAATATATGTGGTCTTTTAACTGTGATCTGCTGATTTTCTGAAGTCCTCGACTTAGGATCACAATTGAGCCCAAAATTCCTATTGCTTAGTGCAGGGGTCTGCAACCTTGACAACTTTAAGGCTTGTGGACTTCAGGGCTGGCTGAGGAATTCTGGGAGCTGAAGTCCACAAGCCTTAAAGTTGTCAAGGTTGCAGACAGCTGGCTTAGTGAACGTTTGTTAAGTGAGTTATGCCCCATTTTATGACCTTTCTGGCCACAGTTGTTAAGTGAATCGCTGCAGTTGTTAAATTAGTAACACGGTTGTTAAGTGAATCTGGCTTCCCCATGGACTTTGCTTGCCAGAAGGTCACAAAGGGTGATCACATAAACCCGGGACACTGCAATCACCTAGCATCTCAATTTTGATCATGTGATCATGGGGATGTGGCAATGGTTGTAAGTGTGAAAAATGGTCATAGGACGCTTTTTTTCAGTGTTGTTGTAACTTTGTAGGGTCACTAAGCGAACTGTTATAAGTCGAGGACTGCCTGGAGTCATTTCAAGAAATGTTGTTGACATAACAATGAAAGTTTGAATGATATATATATATCCCAAAATAGGCAATTGCTATATTCTAAAACAGGGGTGTCAAACTGCCGCCCCGTGGGCCGGTTTCATCATGCTGAAGCTGCACCCACCCCATTGCCAGCAATGCAAAAAGTCGCGATATGTCGCGACACGTCGCGTGACATGGCGAGTTTGACACCCGTGTTCTAGAAAGTACTTTTTAAAAAAATACCCAGCTGGAAAAGGCAGTCAATGGATAAAATTGCCTAGATCAGTATCTGAAGAGGGTTAGGCAATCTTCCTGTCCCCAATTTTTTCCACTTGCTATGCTTCTTACCATCCTATGTTGAATGGGAGAGTTGGTTGGCAACAATCTCCATCCACATTCGTAAAATCATCACTGTGGTCAACAACCCTGACTAAATAAAATGCCAGATGGTGCAGAGACACTAGACCAGGGGTAGGCAACCTTGGCTCTTTTATGACTCATGGATTTCAACTCCCAGAATTCCTGAGCCAGCTGGCTCAGGAATTCTGGGAGTTGAAGTCCATGAGTCATAAAAGAGCCAAGGTTGCCTACCCCTGCACTAGACCATCCTTCCTCAGTAGAAACACATTGTCACTGGCTTTTTGTTTAGATGTTTTGCCTGAAAGAGTAGCTGGGATTTATTACTAGGAATTACTAAGGTGCAAACATCTCAAAGCTGTTTTTTTTCCTAAAGGCAACTGGACTTCCTTTGTTTTTCCCTGAAGACGTTTCACTTCTCATCCAAGAAGCTTCTTCAGTTCTGACAAAGCACCTTTGGGATACCCATGACCTGGATGACTAAGATTTCCATAGACTTTAAGATGCAGACAGGATTCTTTCTTAGTATATTGGGTATGTGGGGTTCAGTCTGGATACTCTTGCCCTCAGGATCCACACTTTGCCAATAAAATGGGGTCACACCAGCAGTGCAGATTCATAGCTGTTTTTAGAATAGACGCCTTAAAATCAATATGACTAAATTTAGTCTTACCAAGCTTCAATTGATGTGCTTGACTAAGTCTGGATACAATCCTGTGACTAAATGCTGCATGCTTACGGTTTTGGTCAAGACCTGGAAATGCTGTTTCATTATTGGCCTGCTGGATATTTTTATTCACCCTGATTAATGTTTGAAAATTCATTTGCCTCAAACGTGTCTGCCTGTTAGAACACTACATTTCCATATTAAATGCATTGCAACAGGGAAATGTTATTCTCTGGGTGTCAGAATACTCGGCAGAGATTTTCAGATGCTTAAGCTATATCTAGCACCTGAGATACTGTTGCTTACATGATAATCCATTGGTTGAAGGGATTCCTGCTGACCTACACATGCTTAGAAATATAGTTAATATTTGAAGCCACCAAATAATGTCTTAAGGAAATCATTTGTACAGCAATTAAGTAGTGCTTTCTGGGGAAAATTTGGCTCCAGCCCAGTAGAGTATAGATTTTCAGGACTGAATTCAGGATTGAATTTGGTCCTTCAATATAATTTGAGTTTTGTACCTTCATAGTAGTTCCTTCTGTCTTCTTCCATAGCTGGCATAAATTCATACAAATGTTTCTATCCCATCATTGACTAATCAGAGAGGGTATGTTAGATTGCTTGGAGACATAAAGAAAATAGACATCTGGCAATGCCAGCTGACATCTGTCTCAATCACTTTAAAAGACAGATGTAGCCTAGCAATTGAAATTGGGGACTTAACTTTCCGATTTACAGTTATAACACATTTCCATTGTAATTTTTCCAAAAGGCATTAATATTCTGTCATTTTTTATCTGTAGAAGCAATATGTACATAACTTTTTAAATGATGTACTAATTGAAATCAGTAGGCTATGGTACCCAAAATCATGATCTGTGGCTCATTTATTGGATCATAATTATTAGAGGGAAGGCAGATTTCTGAGTTCCACTGACAGCGAAGTAGAGACTCTAATCCTCAATTTATGACTGGTTGCTTAATGACCATTCAAAATTACAATGCCGCCCCCTGCTATTCATGGCCTGTTTTCAGAGTTATGACAGCTGCAATCTCCTCCTGCAGTCATGTGATCGCATTTTGGGTGTTTGGGAACAAACCCACCTTTATGGCCTTTTGCAGTATCTTGTGGTCATGTGACGGTGATTTACGACATTATTTGCTGGTTTCTAAGTTTATTTTTGTTTTCCAGCCAATAGTGCCCATTAGGGAACAGTGATTCGCTTAATGACTGCTGCCAAAATGTTGAAAAATCAGATCTGGTCACATGATGCTTTGACTTAAAACTGTAATGATTTATTACCGTAATTTCAGGCTCAATTACAGTCGTAAGTCAAGGACTACTAGTACTCATTAATTCTTTTGCCAGTGGTGCTTCATCCAGATTGTTGGTTTTCTTCTTCTTCTTCTTCTTCTTCTTCTTCTTCTTCTTCTTCTTCTTCTTCTTCTTCTTCTTCTTCTTCTTCTTCTTCTTCTTCTTCTTCTTCTTCTTCTTCTTCTTCTTCTTCTTCTTCNNNNGAGGACCCCAGTATGTCTGTCTTAGTGAAAATGCATGAAACACAATAACAACACATCTTAGTAAAAAGTTGTGTGACTGTAAAGAGATTGGAATGAGTTCTTAATTTGGATTTATCCATGTTGGCTGGGACATTTTATTTTAGAATTACATTTCTAGAACTGTAAAATGGGAATTAAAGTAATTTGGCATATTTTGTAAGTTGAAATAAGAATGAACCATAAATTGCATTTTCCCCCCACAGCATATCATACCAATTAACTGATTTTTAAAAGATTGCCAAACCATTAATGCTTTGAAACAACTAAAGAATAGTTTAGCATATATTTGAAACTGGAAAGCCGAAAATGTATAGGAGCATTAGTTAAAAAAAAGTTCAACGCATAAAGAAAAAGCAAACATTTTTAAACATTGTTGTCATCCTTTTAAGAAAGTTCTAAAGATCCATTTGTCTGCTTAAGATTTTTGCTGTATAAGTTAATTCTTCTGTCCAGTGATCTGCTTGTAACTGGGATTTAGCAATTAAAAAAATGTTTAACGCTTCTACTCTGATTATTTTATTACTGATTTTAATAATGTTTTAATTCTTTTATTGTATGTAATCTGTCTTGGAAAGTTTTTTCTAAAGGTGACTTAGAAATACTTTAAATAATAATCATCACAAAAATATGCCCTGTTTTTATGGCTTATTTTGGAACTATAAGCTATTTTTTTTAATGTGCTTACACTAAACAAAATGAGAAATTCTTGCATTGCATGCACATGCAAATTAGAAATTAATGCATTTAACCTTGTTTTCCAAGTTTCATTTATTAGCAAACTTGTTTTTTTACACAATTATAAGAAATGCTAACACTAGCCATGCATTTATTTTGCTACAAAAGAAACAAACCTGAAACTATATAACCTAAATTCTAGAAATAAAAAGAGAGTCAAATAATAACTGAATAGCTTTTCAGAGACCTTATTCAACCTTGGAAGGCATAATTATGTTGGTGCTTTTAGTGAGGGGCCAAGAAAAAAACATAAAATTAAGGCATGAAAGAATATGTCTGCTTTGAGCATAAGAACTGGATAATTGGGATTTTATTACCATTCTATTATATATAAAGATGCAGATTTTCCATTCAAATATAACTTTTTCAGTCTATTAACTTATATTCTTGGTAGTATGAATTTGGTTGAAGAGGTTAAGAAGTATTTGAAGCTGTAACACAGTCTTTAGATATCTTTGGCATGCAATTTCAACACTGTATTGTATTCTGCTTAGCGGAGTTCTTTAGTCACTCTGTAGCTTCAGATCCTTTTACACACAAACTTTCACTTAACTAGCTGCTTTACTTTCAAGTTGTCATGTAGTGTTTTATTTCCCCTTTCCAGAACAAGGGGAAAGATTTATTAGAATCTTGATAACTTTCTGCTTACCTATTCCTGCCAAAGTGTTATGCAGAAGTGATGAGGAATTTGGAAAGCTGATTTAGAGCGTGTCTTTATCAGTTATACTATTTCCTCTGCGATTGGCAGTAGATTTCTGGATCTCAGAAGGAGTTTTCAGGCATCAACTGATTCTTGATCATTTTAATTTGAGATGTCAGATTCTGAATATTTTGTACAGTGAACATGTGCTGTAACTTCTGGCATGCCTGCTCCCTCCAAACATCTTTGAGAAGTTCTTGGTGGGAAACTGTGCTAAGAAAAAGAGGCCACTATGCATTTAATCTCTTTTATAACCAAGGTTATCTATCTTGGTCTGCCTAACCTGGTTATTATCCACTTGCATTTAGGTTACAATGCTCTGAATTCCCAGTCAGCACCACCAAGGATACTGAAATTATAGAAATTTATAATCAGTGCTGCAACTGATGAAGAGTGCTAGGTTAGAGGAAGCTGTTTGGGTGCAAGTGTAGCATTCAAAGAGTATGGAGAGGCAAACAGATACACTTTTAAAACAGTGGACCACAGAGTGCATGGCACAGATAGAATTACTTCAATTTCTCTAGTAGTGTAGGTAGGAATATACATTCCCATTCATTTTATTATGGCTACTGTCAAGCTGATAGTTTGTGCATCGCTGCTTCCAAAGCAAATTAGTCTCAAAACAGAACGGCGTGGAAATCAGATAGGTGAAAAATGAGTACATATTAGCAACTAGACACAGTGATATTGGAGAACTGAGAGAGTCACAGTGACAAGTATTCTGGAACTGTTTAGCTGACTCAAAAGAAGGTGAGCTATGTTGTGATTGTGGAAAAGGCAGTTCTTAGATAAAGTGATATTGCTTTAAACCTAATTGATGGAAATGATAATCCCTTGATAATAGATACAGTTCGCTACCCATGCAGCCATTTTAAATGCTAGCTTTGAGTGCTCTTTGAGAAATTGGCTTCCATATGGCAATTGTTTCTTACCCATATGCAGAGTTCTGTAATTTCTAATGAACTTTGCCTGTTGCTTTCTTTGTTAAAAGCTAAGGCAGCAACACTTGGAAAGAGGGTTTTTTTTAAAAAAAGATTCATGTGTTTCTCCTTTCCTGGATGCCACTCTCCTCATTCTGCCACTCCAAATCTTTGACACTGCTAGGAATTACTGAAAAGGGGTAACTGGAGTTCCAGAATTTTCTACAATAAGCAGTTAGTAGTTTATAGTAAAGCCATAGAGGACATGATGAAAATCCAGGCCTCACAAGTAGCTGGGTTTAAAATAAATGGATCTCCACTTCCAGTCCTCACGCCCTCTGCTTGTTCATTCCTACTTGCAAGCCTGTTCATTCTTGTTTGCAAACCTGCTTGCAATCCTTGATCAGCAGCCACAGGACTAGCAGTCCTGATGCTTTGATAGAGCAACCCATTGCCTCTGAAGGTTAAGGAATCTCTGTCCCTTGAGGTTCAAAACTGAAGCTGGATGGCTACCGAGTGGGGATGCAGTAAGTCAGGGGTCCAGCTGGCTGAGGAATTCTGGAAGTTGAAGTCCATAAGTCTTAAAGTTACCAGGTTTGGAGACACACACACACACACCTGCAATAAGTAGTGAATTTCAGGCATGAGGTGGGCTGGAGGGGGTGAGGATTAGTTGTTGCTTGAGATCTCTTCCAACTCTTTGATTTCAGCAGCTCATTTTCAGTTCTCGCCCAAGCCAATTTGTTGCCTGAACTAAGGAACATGCAAGCAGCAAGCCACGGTTTAACATATTTCAGTACTAGCCTCAAGATTTCATTTTGGGGGTACTTGACACCCGTAGGCTACTATAGGGCACATATTAAAGATTGCCTGGCATATACGTTCTCTTCAGTTCCCCTTTATCTTCTTCCTGGGATGCTCAGTTGATTCTCAACCCTGCCATGTTACGGTTCTTTTACTGATGCCTTGGTGCTCCAGGACCATGTTTTGTCTTTATGATTTTGTTGTGGTAGAAAAATGCAGCATCTGTGTTAAACTAAGCTAAGAGCCAAAGGGACTCAAGAATGTTCAGTCAAACTGAACAAAAGGTGGACCATTCCTGACTCCACGGTGGTAGTTCATCAGCTTAGTATTTGGCGTATCAGGAATGCAACAGTTGGAGGAAGATGGAGAGATGCAGTCTGACTTTGTAGGCATCGTATTGTTTGTATTTGTGTAGTCTGGGGAGAGGAGGAGTTCCAAGGGAAGCTGAGCTCACCCTGACTGAAGCTCACCCTTTCAGTATTGATGCCCTTGCAAGGATCAAGTGGTTGTAGCAGAGTCAGCAGCATATACAGCGTATGCATGATTTATTTCAGTGGGTCTTTGCAGATTTAAAAATTGTGTTTGCCTTCCTGGCTCGCCATTTTTCCAGTCTAAAGATCATAGGTTTTATTTGATTATATTTTGGTACTCTGTTAAAGTCGACTGGGTCACCTTGCACTGCACATCATCTGCTCATTTCTTTTAACATGTTCATTTTGCTCCCCTGTGAAAAGTTAATGCTATCTTTTATCTTTCATTGACTGGATGTCAAAGAATGTAACATTAATAGACACCAGGCACCTCTAATATAGTTTCATGAATGATCTTTATAAAAACATACTTACAGTCCCCAAAGAATGTAAAATCCACAAGGTAGTGGGCAGATAATTCTTATTTTGTGTAAACAATATTAGCTTCATGCAATGTAAATATCATCTGGACTAGGCCATTAATTACTTATCTCCCTTCCCTCACACCAGAATATCTATCAGTAAATGAAGTAACTTGAGGCCACACGCTGAAATGTTATGAATCAGTATTTATTTCATTGATGTAACAGTTTCTGTTCTTGCTTCTGTTTAGTTTCTCTATTCATAATAGATTTCCAGCTTATTTTATTAAAGAGATCTTTTCTTAAGTATGCACTGGAGCATGGATGTATAAGTCAGTTAGCAGAAATGAATTCTACTGAACCTCAGCACCCAGACTTTGCAGGATTGCACCTACTGAAATTCAACTGCCCCACTTTATAAATGACATTTATTGCTATCAGGAATTGGTCTAATATACAGAGTTTTCCCCCTCTATTGTTTATTTGACTGGTTTATATTTATGGCCTTCTAACTCATAAAGTGACTCTGGGTGGCTTACAGTTAGTTAGAACCATGAAAACAAAGTAGCTATTGCAACATCCCAAAAACACCAGAACAGGAAAGAGAAGAAAAGAAAAGAAATAAACAAGGCCACTCATTGCATATTCCATTCAAGAGCTTTCAGTCTGGGTGGATTCATCTCATGCTTCAGTCTAATGCCTCGAGGAAGAAGCAGGCTGGCAGATTCAGGGCCATCTAAACCAGTGGTTCTCAACCTTTTTAATGCCGCGACCCCAACCGGTCGTAAGTCGAGGACTAAACCAGTCGTAAGTCGAGGACTAAACCGGTCGTAAGTCGAGGACTAAACCGGTCATAAGTCAAGGACTACCCAACCGGTCGTAAGTCGAGGACTTTCCATGCCCGGGAGCGCCGCACATGCGTGGTTCCGCCCCCTGCGCTGGCTGAGGCGTAGCTGGCAAGCGGCAGAGACTGAGCAGGCCGACCGCCAGCTGGCCCAGCCCAAGGGAGGTAAGGCACCCGCCGGAAAAGGGAAAAAAAATGGCGGACAAAAAAAATGGCGGACAACCTTGCTTGGCGACCCCCGTGAAATGGTCGATCGACCCCAAATGGGGTCCCGACCCACAGGTTGAGAACCACTGATCTAAACCTTGGGTTGAATGCAATTTTATAGAGCAGAATCTGTATCAGAGAAGGCAAACTTCCTGGGTCCCATTAGGTATCATTGTTTCATGGAAGGGATCCAAAAATGTACTCATCCTGCTGGTTCTCATGAAATAAGCAGATACCTGGAGACAGGCAGTCTAGCAAAGAACCCAGCTCTGTGCTTTATAGGTGAAAACCAGCACTTTTGAATTGCATCTGAAAGCTTATAAGGATTCAGTACATGTCACAAAGTAGTAATGTTACACGGCTATATCGATGTGTACCCGTAACTGTTTGTAACACTACATTCTGAACCTAGTATAGCTTTGGATGGTCTTTAAGGCCGGTCCTCTGATGCGGCAGCCCCCAACCTTTACGGTTTTGCGGACCAGCCCGGGGGGGAGAGGAAGTGGTTGCAGGTGAGTGGCAGGCGCATGCTGGCGTGCGCAGTTCCATTTGCACAAGCGGCAGGCACTTGTGCTCACATGTGAAGCTCTGTTTGTGTGAGTAGCAGCCCGCCCTTTGCACAAATGGAGCTTTATGTGCGAGCATGAGTGCCCGCCACTTGTGCAAATGGAGTTGTGCGCACGTGCTCACCCGCCACTTGCCTGGCCTGGTGCTGATGAGCATGGTGTAACGTTCAGACAAGAGATCACTAAGGAAAAGTAACATGAGTAGGCCTTCCAGATCCAGGAATGGTGTAGTTGACACAGTATTCCTGATGGTGGTAAATGCCGAGAGTCCTAAAGGGTCCTCAGGTTATGCACCAGTTTTGTCTGAGGGGATGCAAACTTGTCCAGCACTAAAAATGGAGAGTCTCCATAGCCAAGGGACCTCAAAAACCAACAGCCCCCCAGATATTGGGAAAGAACATCGATAGCATCACTAGCTCAGCTAAAGGTGGAAATTCGTAACTAGTTATCGTGAGTGTATTCATGATACCTGACCTGATACTCACCCAGCAATTTCATGTCAATATTAAGAGCAGAGCCAAAATAGCCCCCGGGCTAAATCTTTCCTCTCCTATCAATGAGAAATGATCCTGGAGAAGGAGGAAAAGCATGGCAACACCATACCTGTCACTCTTAAACCTTGTAGCTAGTCCAGAAGGCTACCATGTTTGGTAGTATTAACAGCCATTGGGAGAAATGAGGCCATGATAGGTGTACTACCTTCATTCTGGTCCTGCCAGTGGCAATCTAGGAGTGCAATCAATGTTATTTCTCTACTGCAGGGGCCTTCAAACTTGGCCCTTTTATAACTTGTGAACTTCAACTCCCAGAATTCCTCAGCCAGCGTGCCTGGCTGAGGAATTCTGGGAGTTGAAGTCCACAAGTCATAAAAGGGCCATGTTTGAAGGCCCCTGCTCTACTGTATCACCTGAAACCTTTTTCAGCTTAATATATATTTTAAAGAAGTTTAACTACCAGTAGTCCTCGTCTTACAACCATTCATTTGGCGACCATTTGAAGTTGCAATGGCACAACTGTTCCTCACACTTATGACCACTGCAGCATCCCCATGATCACACGATCAAAATCTGAGTACTTGGCAGACAGTGTGTATTTATGACAACTGCAGCATCCCAGGATCATGGGAATTACTCTTTGTGACCTTCACAGCCAGCTTTCAACAAGCAAAGTCAATGGGGAACTCTGGATTCATTTTACAATTCACTTAAGAGCTACTGTGATTTACTTAACAACTGTAGCAGAAAAAAATTGTAAAATCAGGCACAACTCACTTAACCGCCTTGCTTAGAAATATAAATCCTGTTCTCAACTGTGATCAAAGTCGAGAACTACTTGTATTCTATAAATATAATATTAAATGGTTCCATCAACTCCTATATAGGTAGTGGGACTTAGACTAGGGGAAATCAATAGAACCTCTCCATATCAGAGTGGTGAACTTGTGACAGACACAAAGGCATCTCCTTATTAAAAAATAAATACCGATCTCCATGAAGCTGAATGTTTTGAATATGTCCAATTTTTTTTATATAAATGTAAATTTCAATATTAATGGGCTTTTGTCTAATTTAACCAGTAGCTGTCCATAATACTCATTACCCATTTTATTTACCCAGTAAATGAAATATTAGCTTATTCCACACATCAGTCCCCATTAGATCTTGTGTAATTGAGCTTAGTGACGCTATGGGTATTTTGTTGCTGTTGGTACAAAATGCAAAATTATTTGGCTGATTGTGCCCTGCCCTGTTCAACCTGCCCACCCAGCCACTCGTCCGCTCATCCATTTGTCCCGTCATCATTTTTGGCAATCAGATAAAGCTTATGACACGGGGCCTCATTGTGTTTTGGCATTTCCTGAAAAGCCCGGTAAGATTCCATCTCCCTTTCTACATAATGCAGTTTTGAGGAGCTGGAAGAAAGTTAATTGCTTGCAGGATCATTGACAGTCTCTGTGTCTGACTATTGAGCTACTGGAATACTGTCAGCCTTATGATGGCAAACTCGTCTAAAAGTGAATTAGTTTAACTAAATTCTTAATTTCTTTATAAGCTAATGTCTGAAACAGAAGGACGTTTAGCCAATTTTTTGACAGCTGGCCTTCTCTGGCATAAATTCATGCTGTTCTGCTGCCTGGGCTGTGCGCAACCAAGACAATATAGTTTATATCTTGTTCTAGGTATCTGATTTAGTGGCGTTTACATTCTAATGAGTCCTTTCTTACCATTGATTCCAATAGCTTAGTGAAAAATAGACCCTGCAGCAGTCCATACATGGAATAAGTAGCAGTGCCTGGATGACACTAGATCCATAAATTCTTGCTGGTTTACATAATTTTATATATAATGAACCACTAAATGAAATATTATTTAGTTTATCAGAGGACTGATCCGTTTTATTCTAAACCTCTTTAACTATTCAGAATGGGTGTTGAGCCAGAAACAAATGGGGAGATGAAACAGGCTGCCAGAATCTGATTCTGGGTGAAATATTTTTGCCTTCTCTCCATCTACAACATTTGTACCTGTGGGATTCCTTTATCTTTGCTTGCAGAGTGCACGTGTACAATTATAAGAAGAGTTAGCTAGTCAGATACAATGCAAACTGATACATGTCCTACCTCCAGGTCTGAGTTGAAAGGGGGAAACACTTGGACTTTCTGAGATCAGGGCGTCATCAGTCATCACTAGCCTGATTAGTGTATTGACCACTCCAAAGAGTGGAGCTATTTGCAATGAGCTAATCTGGTCAGTGGACAACAGTAGGATGCAAACACCAGAGAAATGTGGCTGTCAGTACAAGTATTCTAGGTATGGACTCTTGCTTGCCCCTCAGATTGCAAAGTCTCTGACTTATGATGTCAGTTCTGGCTGTGGCCATTAATGAAATCACTAGAGCAGGGGTAGTCAGCCTTGGCTCTTTTATGACTCGTGGACTTCAATTCCCAGAATTCCTGAGCCAGCTTAGCTGGCTCAGGAATTCTGGGAGTTGAAGTCCACGAGTCATAAAAGAGCCACGGTTGACTACCCCTGCACTAGAGGTTGTGCAGCATAGTGTCATGTGACCATGACTTGCAACTTCCCAGTTTCTTGGAAGGTTGACTGTGAAGGTCACATAGGGCAATCACATGATCTCAGGACTCCATGGCCATTGTAAATGTGCATTGTTTGCCAAGCACCCAAATTGCAATCATGTGACTTCCGGGATTTTTACAATAGCCACATGTTTTAAGGGTAAATCCCCTTTTCCAGTGTGCTCATAACTTTGAACATTGGCTGAACAGGCAATTGATAAGCAAAGACTACCTATCCTATTTCAGCCGCTGCTCCATCCTGAGTTTTATATGCTAGAAATTTGGTTCAGCATAACATTGTGCCTAAAATTGCCTCAAAATAAAATGGCTTGCATAAAATTTAGAGAGTTATATGATTGCTTATCTTATATGCAAAGTAATCCTAGGTAGCTCACAATAATATTAATTAAAAACATAATAAATAAAACCAACCAACCCCACAACAGCACATATTTCCCATGTGTAGCACTGCAACATTCTATACTGTAGACTCCCAATGCTCTTACATTTGCTGTTGTAACAGTAATAGTTTATTAATGAAATGATGTGATAAAACAATGCCATACCTATACTTTCTTGGATTAATCATCTCATTTTGCTCATTAGCCACAATATACTTCAGATAGTGTTGGTTGTTGATATACCAGTATTTGTCTTTCTCTTTTTAAAAAAAGCTATAATCTACCAGTGTGTAGATCACATATTTTGTAAAAACCCAAGAAAGGTATGGGTTTGGTTTTTCAAGTAGTGTAAAATGTAATACAAATAACAATAAAGCCAAATATGCTTAAACATTTTTATTTTCAATGAATGACTTAACCAAAAACCTAAGGTATTGCATCACTTTTTAAACCTCAGCATCTTTAAGATGTGTGGACTTCAGTTCCCAGAATTCCCTAGCCTTCTGTTGAAGTCCCCACAGCTCAAAATGGCTGAGGTTGGGAAACACTGACATGGAAATTAATACAGGTGGCACTCAGTTTGATGGCCTCAGAAAGGACTTCCAACCTGTCCTCAAAGTTACGATCTTCATACAGCCTCCACAGTCATGTGATCTGAATTTGGGTGTTTGGGAACCAGCTCACCTTCACAATGGTTGCAATCACAATGATTGCCATTTGTGACCTTCCCAGTTTGGCTTCCGACAAGCAAAGGGAGCTGGATTCACTTAAACGACCATGGGAATTAACTTCACAAGCACATGATTGGCTTAACAATGGTGGTAAAAATAGTTGTAAATTGTGGTCCAGTCACATGATGATTCGCTTAATGTCCGCATCACTTAGTGACTGAAATTCTAGCCCCAATTGTCATAAGCCGAGGACTACCTGTAACGTGTCCTGTTACTCCCTAAAGGTTTGCCAGTTCTTTTCCACCGAAAAAACTTTCTTTTTTATGAACCCTGCAAAATAAACTCCTCATGTTTAAATTGGAAATCTGCTAGTAATTGTTTATGTTACCTGTTAAATGGTATCAAATGTAGCAAAAGCCAGACTTTTGGAAGTGAGAGGTTTAGTTAAAATTGTTTCACAAAAGAATTTGGTTTTTGTATTGTCCTTCTCCCATTTGCTATTGGATTTAGATACACCAAGAAAGCACTGCATTTTTTTTCCCTTGAGGACGAAGTATGAATTTTACTTTCTATTCATAATGTATTTCAATGCAGCTTGGCATTGCTTCCTTGTCAAAAACTCTTCTGGTTAAGATTCTAGTAAAAGAATGACCATTCTTATTCCAATACTTACTGATGGTCTTACTTCTCTCTATTTTCTCCCCATCTTATTTACAGTGTTATACTTGAACTGCAAGTACTCAGTATATATCAAAGAACATAGAGAGGAGTTCCATCCTTTCCTAAGTACAGATAGGTCCTTACTTACTGACTACAATGGGGACTAGCGGCTCCATTGCTAAATGATGTCATAAAGAAGTGAAACATCACACGACGGCACTGTCTTATGATCTTAGTTCTGGCTGCAATTGTTGCCAAGTGTGAAAGTCACAAATGACAATTAGGGATGCTGTGGCAACTGCAACTTTGACAACAGGATGTAAGCTTCATTATTCAGTGCTGTTGTGTCTTTGAATGGTTGCTGAATGAATGGTCAGTAAGTGAGGACTGCCTGTATCACTATAGTACTTCACTGAAATAGTAGATTAAAAACCTCCATGGAAAAGATGCCTTCTGCAGAAAGAGAGCTAGTCACAATAAATAAAAATAAAAATAAAGAGTTAAAAAAAAGAAGTTCTCTGAATGCAAGTTACCCAGCTTGTCAGTAGATCTGACTTCATTTTAATAATTAAATCGTTTTCTGCAGTGATTTTTTTCCCTTAGGTTACTATTGCATGCTGACATTATCCAGATTATTTTTCAGTATTTATTTAATATATTTGCTTTCCATCTGTGTTGTGAATGCTTAGATTACCATTGATACATATTGGACATATATTACCAGGGTGAAGCATTGTTTAACTTCTAATATTCAATGATTTTAATGGAAAAATTAACAGAAAAGATGGTTGTGTTTTTTTCCTTGAACCATTAAAAACAAGTTAGCTTATGGGCTTTCTGGAGACTGTTCACCAAAGGAACAATTCGGTTCGTTATTAAATCTTTATAAAAAAAAACATAGTGCCAGTTCCATGGATAAAAGCAATATAATTGGAAATAAGAAACCAAAGGTGGTAAAAATGATCATCCTTAAACTCTTTCCCGTGCATTTTGGCTAGCACAAATATTAAACATCTGTACTACAGCAAAAAGATATGAAAATCCATATGCATTTGTATAGCTTCAGCCAAAGCCAGTATGAGCTCTGCAATTTTTGAATGAACTTGTCATTGTTATTTGCAAGCTGGAAATCAATTTTCTGTAAACTTGACCAGTGCTCTTATCCTTTCAGCAACTCTGGAAGAAATCTATCTCTTACAGAGCGGGTTATGGGGCAACGAAAGAGGTACATACTTATATCTCTCCCATTGCAATCACTGTCACTATTCTTAGGATTGTGGTTATTATGCAGAGCTTCTATGCATTTTCTCATGATATCATTTTTTTTTTAATATTTGCTCAGTTTCATGTAATGTGAAAAGGTCTTTTGGGTAAATATGCCATGGATATTACAGGAGGGGAAAAAAGCAGTAGGAAGTCACTTCAGAAAAGATTGGAATATTAGGTGGGGGAGGGGGTGGGAAGGAAATCCTGCAAAGGAAATACACCTAAGGTGTACGGAATTGACCAATTTGGTCTAATATAAATATCAGAGAAGAGTAAAGAATTGTGTAAATGTATACTTCCATGAGTGGGAGGAGGGCTGACATTTCCCTCTTAAGAATTTGGGGAGTACTTCTTCTGCCTAAGAAGCAGGGCAGTGAGTTTGGGTTAGGTTTAGAGCTGATGGAACAATTAGAGTTTGAGTCACAGTGGGAATCTTAAGTTGTCATTAGCATATTAGCTTCTCCTTGGAAGAGATTATTATTTATAATAGTCATTTTACTAATCCCATAACCTACTCAGAACAATATTGTATAAACATTAAGTACTTGGGAGGAAAATATTGCCAGGAGGATAGTGTTACTTTTAGATAGCAATATGTATTTTATGATATAAAAATCATTGAAGCTGCGTTAATCCAATAGATAAAACCCCAAAGGGGCAGGGATGTAATACTTTTATTAGGAGGTGGCTGACTATCATTTATGAGCAAATTTACAAATTCATCTTTTTCTGAAATATGTCTTCCCGTATTACATTTTTTTTTCATACATGAATTAGTTTTTGTTGTGTTGTGTTGTGATTCCACTGCTGCTGGGATGCATGAAAGGCCAATGTGGGTAATTAACATGGGGTGGGGTGGGGTGTTTCTAATGCATGCAAGTTATCATTTGCTAAAACCGACAAGGGAAACCCTCATGAGCAGTGCCTACCAGAATATTGGCGTTGTTTGATTGTTTTTAATCTGCTGTTCTAAACTGAGACACAATTTTGAAGTATACATTCCCAATGAATAAATCAACCCTGAAGTTAGGGTGGTGATCAATGCAATCTTCCTTAGATCTTCATACTCCAGATATTTAACTGCAATCCCTTATCAGTTCAGTCAGCAGTTTCAACAAGTGTGCTTGTTAGGAATAATGCGAGCTGCAGTGCAGCACATCTGGAGGGTGCCAAGTTGCACAAAGCCTATGATCACGCTTACACTAGCAGTGCAATACTTGTCCGTGAATGCTTCTTGGTGGAGTGATGCATTGATTTGGCTTCTGCTTTAATAGAAGATTCCTTGATATCAGTTCTTTCCATTGTTGAGTAGGAAGGCTTAGGTATGTCACTAGTATTGAGTATCTTCAACCTTCTTTGCATCTGAAAACCAATCATTTTCACCTCCCAGTATAAGCCCTGTCATGTTTTGCAGAAGTACAGGTAGCCCTCGACTTACAACACTTGATTTAGTGACCGTTCAAAGTGACGACATTGAAAAAAACTAACTTGTGACCGTTTTTCAAACTTAAGACCACTGCAGCATCCTCATGGTCACATGAACAAAAATTCAGACGCTTGGCAACTGGCTCATAGTTAAGGTCATGTGATCATCTTTTGCGACCTTCTGACAAGCAAAGTCATTGGGGAAACCAAATTCACTTAACAACTGTGTTACTAACTTAACTTAAGTTGCTAACTTAACAACTGTAGTGATTCACTTAAGTGGCAAGTAAGGTTGTAAAATGGGGCAAAATTCACCCTAACAAATGTTTACCGCTTAGCAACAGAAATGTTGGGCTCCATTGAAATCATAAGTCGAGAGCTATTGTATAGGTGGGAAGATTGAAATTGATCAGTCACTGCTTCATGAACAAGGAAGGATTTTTGTGGATCTGCTCTTAGGAAAGCAGAAACAATATAGTTTTCCTGCGTTCCTAATAACTTATTAAAGTAATGCCACAATAGCTGTAGTTTCATAGTATGCCAGAAAACATACTCTGGCTTAATGCAACCTGTGAACATGGACCCTACCGAGAAGAGCTAAGTTTTCATTGCTCGATAGAGATAACCGTCTGTATTCAACTGTGGTAATTATTACATTTATGATGCTTAGTATCATAGGCAGCTGTTTTGATCCCTCAGACTTTCTGTCTGTGTAATGGCTCTCCTGGAGATAAGGGGCATGTGCTGTACTCTGAGTTCCTCCCATACTACATTTCTGAAACAGAAAAAATGCATCAGCACACTCAAATAAATTCCAAGAGAAGCGTGACCCTTGGGTAGGCTTACGCACTTCCCTGAATGAAAGGGTGCCCTCTTTCTCCTTCTTTCTGCACGAGACAATAGACAAGTAATGGATGTGAAGTCTAGAAATTAAGTGCCAATCAAAACTTAATTTGGAATTGGACTCTGGTGATGGCACTGCGATATAAATTTGTCTACATGAATTTACGATAAAATGTGTCTGCAGGGTCCATTCATGTAGGTTATTTACAATCTCTACAGCCATATTCGGTTGGAAAAAAATTAGCAGAAGGACTGTTTAAGGCCATGCTTTCCCTGGTGGTAGGGATTGGAATGGCCCAGGTGATTGTTCTTCACTTCCCAAATTAATTGCACTCACTGGGTGATACGGTGGATGCTACAGTCATCCTGACTAGCATTATGTTAAATATTCTGTGTCGCCTGCATTTTAATATGTTGTGACTAACATCTCTTGGATTTGAGTATTCCAGTTGAGGTCCAGGGGGCTCCACAATCTGTTAAGTTAATGTTAAAACATTTGGTACATGATGAGTCTGAATACTAGAACTGGAGCAATTACAGCATCATGCAAGAAAAAGTTGGTGAAGCCTTACACCTGTTGCCTTCAGGTATCGTGAGTGATTTTAATAATCGTTGCCTTAGAATCGTAGCCAGTGAAAAGTTTTATTGAATGGGAGGTAAGATAGCTAAACAAGCACATTTTTCCCAGAAGGCTTACTGTCAAAATTATTTTGAAGGATGAATTAAGCTGGCCAATTTATTAAGTTTTAAATTTACTATAATAATATGCTAATATATAAAGAATTGAAATTTAATATTTTCTGATGTTTTATTTTTTAAGTTAGTAAAAAAATAAATTTTCTCACCAAGCTGTAATGGGGTAACAGTATATTGTTGGAAAGTCATAACACATAGTTAATTATTTAATATTTCATTGTTGCATTTTTATTGCCAAAGAGAGGACATTCTTCTGCATTTTCTGCCTCAAGTGCCAAAACAACCCAGTGCTTGGAAGAAAAGCATGAGTGGCTACTTGCCTGATGATGCAAAATATCATGGTTCAATCCCAAATTAAAATAATAATTATTTATTAGGCGTCCTTTGAACATTATACATTTCCTTAAGTCGTCATATCAGGAGGATAGTGTTCTAGTCTTAGTTTTGGAACGAGAAAATACATTTTCACCAAATAAAATTGAGGTCTTTAATCCTTAAATCAATATAAGGACATGCTCTGGCAGGCTAGGTATTTTTTTTTTTAAATGAATATGTGACCCAAATACTCTAGATGCTATATCAAGAAAATCAAAAGCTGATGAACTATATTAATTTGGAAAGCAACATTGCAGTTTTCATTACTTTGTCTATTCTGATCTTGATTAAGAAAAGAAGAGATTATATGCCACAGTCTGAACTGTAGCATTAACCCGAACTAGCGAGAATTATAATGACAAATGGAAGGCATGAATTGGGGTAGCCACATTAAGGGGTTTAAAAAAGTCAAGATGGCTACAACCCTGTGATCAAACCCCCATATTTTTTAAGGTTATTGTGTAGGGCTTCATTTGCATGTTGGACCCTCTACCTTGCCTTTTGTTTTACCCCCTTGTGACATAAATATATAACCGTGGGTAGATAGAAAGAGACAACAGATCATGGAAAATTGACAAAATGACACAATGGTGCCAACAGAGCATATAGTTCCAAATTTTCCCTTTGCTTTTTTTTTTTAAAGGGCTCCAATAGAAGCAGCTAAAGACAACTATATAAGCTGTGCTTATTGCCAAAAGCCTGAAAGATCAGATGTTCACAACAATATAAGTGTGTTTTTAACCCATTTTTTTCCTGTTAGTATCGGTTGAAAGTCTTTTTCCCCCAAAGACAAAATGAGGGAAAGAGGGTAATTAACTGAGTGCAAAGTAGAGGAAAGAGTGCTGAGCGCTACACAAAAACCCTATTTTGCACCCACGGTTGTCTGCCCAGCCAAAGACAACAAAGAGTTCCGAACTGTACAATGGACCAAGTTTCTGGATGTAGGAAGGAGGGAGGGAGCATCCTGATGCATCAAATTGCTTTTCTCACTCCCAACAGTATCCAGGAAGACAAAAAACAAAGAGAAGGGAAAAAGAAAGGTGAATGACTGGTTGTTTTGCACGCAATCCTCCTCCAGTCTGTTTCTGACACCAAGCTGTGGAGTTGATGCCTTCCAGCTGATCAGAGAAACAAATAATAAAGATGTGCAGATGTTTTTTATTATTGTTGCCATTCTCTTTGAGTGTATTAGGACACTTTGGGCATTGAACTGAAAATAAAGGAGCTGTACATTATCTTAATGCACAGTCTTAATAGTGAACAAAGGCAGAGGCAGCAGGATGTGGTAATTTTACAAAGGGAGAGAAAAGAAGACCTCCCCAAAATAAACTGCCTCCCCTTAAAGCATCACAGCTGTTCGTTTCAACTATCTGAAACCACATTCCATTTATTTAGAAACAATCCTAGCATGATTATCCAAATCTCAGATCATGAGGAAGGTTATTTGGAAAGATTTTCATTTAAGTGGGTTCAATGTCCCATTCCAGTTTTGGGTGTCCCCAAAAGTTCACACACACACATACACAGACCGATACATTTATGTGTGCTATGAAAGACATGAGGCCTTTGTATCAGAAGCAAAAAGTGAACAACCAAAAGAAAGTTGAATGTGGAAATAAAATTGTCGTAATGCAGAGAGTGCCATTAGATTTGGTGATCAACAAGTTTTGCCCTCAAGTTGTAGCAAATATTCATAGGTTCCTTCAGACTATTTTGGAAAAGTGCTCACATTTTTTAATTGTATTCTTCTCATATACCGTCTGATCTCGTCTTCTGAGCAATTGGGTGACTGTATTAGCTAATTGATCTGGTTACATAAAAACACTAGATACTGAATAAATGTATTCTTAACATTTCATTTAAAAAGAGGCATCTTACATCCTTTCCCTTTATTCACATTCTTTAGATGCATCTGAATGAATTTTACAAGGAAGTTCTCCACTGTAAGATTATTTGCTGCAACAAATTTTAGCATATTTTTCACAAAATAATTAAGCTACTGGTACTTAAAAAAACCAAATCCAGTTATAAGGAGCATGACTCAAGTGTTGCTGAGTCAAATTCTCTAGAATCCAATGTGGTTTTTCCCATGGGGGAAACACAGGTAACCCTTGACTTATGACCACAATTGAACTCCAAATTTCTGTTGCTAAGCGAGACATTTGTTGTGAATTTTGCCTTATTTATGACCTTTCTAACTACAATTATTAAGTGAATCACTGCAGTTGTTAATATCATGGTTGTTAAGTGAATCTGGCTTCCCCGTTGGCTGTGCTTGTCAGAAAGTCGCAAAAGAGGATCACATGACCCCAGGGACACTGCAATCTGTCATAATTGTGAGCCCGTTGCCAAGCATCTGAATTTTGATCATGTGACCATGGGGATGCTGCAGTGGTCGTTAAGAGTGAAAAACGGTCATAAGTCACTTTTTTCAGTGCTGTTGTAACTTCGAACAGTCACTAAATGGACTGTTGTAAGTCGAGGACTACCTGTAGAGCTTATTTTTTTTTTTTTCATATTTGAATACTGAGATAAAAAGCGAATGGACCATTTCTGGAATTCTAGGTAATGCCGCTGGATCCCACCGGAGAGCTTCTGCCTGGCCCTACTGTACAAAGCTGTATTTGGTCAGCCAATATAGTTAATCAGTGATGAGGGAGCAGTTCTGCATTATGAATGGCTCACCACATTAACATACCACTACTGTGTTTTAGAATGCCTGGCTTTTGTTTCTGTTTCTGTAATTGTTGATTAACATGTTTATTCAGAGACAGACTTACTGTATTTAGTCTTTTATCAAAATGCACATACATCCATTCAAGCATAACGGCTCACCTATCTGGTGATCCCGCTTTAAAAATTGTGCATTCTGTCCACCGGCATCCTTGCACAGACTGTTTTTGAAAAGATCCTGTCAGTTTGCCCTTACTACAGCTATGAGAAATTACTCTACCTTAACATTTTATGTATAGGCAGTTTCGCTGTTTTGCTGATGATCAGCAACATTTCCTCTAACCTATGTGTATAGGAACCAGAGAAGCAGGAATGCTGCAGATGAGCTTGCTCTACGAGGCCAAATGGATGAGGCAAACCATGAACTGTTGCTCTATGGGCAAAAAGCTCCAGTAGACTGAAACGGCCTGCTAGCTACAAAGTCCAACTTCAGTCTGGGACTCCATTAATTTGAGAGTTTTTCCTCTCAAATTAAGACGGGCCGTGTGTGTGTGTATGCACTTTTCAGAAATATATAGAAAGGTGGCAGTATTTATTAGAGCCCAGAAGTGAATTCAATTAAAAACAGGCAATGCATGGAGCAGCTTCCAGATTTAATCCTTGCCATTTCGAGGTATATTTTGACCGCTGCTGCTAGCCCATTATCTCTAACACTGATATTGTATCAGCAGTTCAATTTTCACCCGCTCAAAGTTTGACTCCGCCTTCCATCCTTCCAAGGTCGGTAAAATGAAGGCCCAGATTGTTGGGGGCAATATGCTGACTCTGTAAACCGTTTAGAGAGGGCTGTAAAGCACTGTGAAGCGGTATATAAGTCTTAAGTGCTATGCTATTGTGTTGCTGAAAAAGATGTGTGCTTTAGAAATTCTTCAGTAGGGACAGATGAGACATAAGAGATTATGATCAAATCCCAGTTATTTTAACTTTATATATCTCTGAGATATCTCTCTTAGGAGAAATGCATTCATTCAGAAAATGATAATATATGTAGTCTGCTACCATATAAAAGTATGACTTTGAAGCAGCTGTCATTTTTTGCCTAAACCGGGCATTTGAAATTGGGATTTTGTCTTGCCTAAAGCAGTAACATTCCCCAGGCCGCCCCACACTTCCTAGAAGTGTTGTATATGTAGCTATATCCAGAGCTAAATTAGCCATCATCAGCAGATCCTATTGTGTCTTTTAAAAATGCATGGGAAGAGCAGCAATGGTATTATACATGACCGTGACCTAAAAAAACTTACATGCAGCGATGGTATAATCTCTGTGTTACTGCCTGAAGATTAATAGATGCAGGTCTAATTCCATTTTGAATCAGATCCCATTTCATTGATCTGGTTCTAATTTTGAAACCTAGGTTTTGATAGCTTGTGCCCCCTCTTTTCTGTCTTCTTCTTATTTTCTTGCTGTTCAATTTGCTTAGAAAGAAGGGAAAACTATCGCACACTAGACCACAGTAGCTAGGTCTCTTGAAGTCTTGGGTCCTTCCTATCATTTTGCTTTTAACCTGAAATGTCATGGATTGAACTCATACCATCTGCTAAGAAGGCATCCATTCTACCAGTGAGTTTACTTTTGGATTCAAGTCTTTCTCAGTGGTGATTTTCCACAAACCACTCTTCCGGTGATGCACAATTAATAACCTATGGCCCCACCTTCTCTCTTACTAGCGTTACTGTTATTCCTTCTAGAGCAGTGGTGGCGAACCTATGGCACGGGTGCCAGAGGCGGCACTCAGAGCCCTCCCTGTGGGCACACGCGGCGTCGCCCCAGTCCTAGGCCTTCAGCTGGGTTTTATAAAACCTTTTCACTTTAGGCCTCTGCCGCCGTGTGCAAAAAAAAAAAAAAGGGTTCAATCAATCAGTCAATTTCAACTTCTCGCGGGAAAAAAAAGATCTTGCAATGTTGGAATTGATTGATTGAACTTTTTAGTCCCCCCAGTCTGCCGTTACCACCGCAGCCACGCCCACCCAATGGGCCACACCCACCCGGCACCCGACGATGCATAAGTGGGTTTTGAGTTGCAGTTTGGGCACTCGGTCTCTAAAAAGTTCGCCATCACCGTTCTAGACCAATGGAATGATGAAAGTAATTATATGAAAGATCTTGGACTTCATTCATCAGCAGGATAACTCTCTAAAACCTGAATAAAATGAAACTGAATTTGGTATGGTGGAAAAAGCTAACAAAAGGAAAACTAAATTGGAAATTGAGCTGGATCTGGCTGTGGGTTGAGCAGAAAAAAAAAACTGGAAAAAGTCTCTAGCGCTTCCCAGGATAGAGAGTTGGGCAGAGACTTGGAGGGCTGCCATCTGCTCCATATTTCATATTCTCCGTCCTCTTTTCCAGCCACACAACCCAGAGCAGAGTGCCCATTAAGATATTCTGCCACCCTGGCCAAACTTAACCCCGTTCTGTTCCATCGTTGGAGAATTGTAATATTTATAGACTTAGACTAACAGGTTTAGAGAATCCTGAGCCAACATTCTCTTGGGTTGCAAAGAATAAGAACGATCTATATAATTTCTTAAAGCAGCTCTGATTTTTTTCCCCCTAAGGTTGCATGCAAGTAAAAAAAAAAAAAGTTGCAGCTGCTTTAAGGAATCTGTTTTTAATCTGCCTCTTAAATCAGTGACTTTTCTGACTCATGTTGACATCTGGAAAAAGAAAAGCTGCTTTAAGGAATACCAGAGAGGTGATATTAAGCCAGAAGCACTTCTTCTTATAGGAAGCACTTGTTTGAAGCCAGAAGCAGTACTTCCAATCATTTTTGAAGTGTATGCAGCACTGTTATTTATCTTCAGTCTGAGATATCTTTATTATTTGCTGTATATTGCTGGGAAGTTTAACTAACTCGCATAAATGTGTACTGATGTGCATCCAGAGGCCATTTACAGAGATGGCAAGTGATAGATCTGGAGATTTTAGAGAGCTGTGATCACTGTCTTTCTTAGTTACCACATGCTGCTACAGCGTGTTGTGTAAAATTATATGCCGTGCCATGCCAGCTGAGAAGATAATGCATCCTCAGTATTGTACAAATATACATTGCTACTGACCTTTTCTATCTGGACTTTCCCAGGATCTTTGGTAAGTCAATTACAGTGTTTTTAGGAAACAGCGTAAACTGTGCTGTTGTATTATACTGAGCTAATGTATTCAATCTTTAGGAAGGTGTCCCTTCTCAGTATCTCAAAATGGTACTCAGGTGTTACTAGCATGGCATACCCTCTTCATTTAAGCACCAGCAGGTACCACTACACCATTCTAAACATGCCAAATTGCACATCAAAAAATTGTATTTAGAGAGCGTGCAATTGGAGACCAACAAGAACAGTGGCCATCCTGTCTGCACCATTTATTTTTGTATCCCCTAACATCCTCTGGCCAATAGTTCTATCTCATTTTTCTATTCCCCTAAACATCGCAAGCTCCTTCTGTCCTTGGTGCCGCTTTTGCGGTCCATACAATGCATTCACGTGCAGTTTAGAATCTGTCTTTATGAAAAGCATTTAAATGCTACTTTTCAGCCAGGAAGAGAACTTTAATAACAGTGAAAAAAGACCCAACACAAAAGGACAAAAATGGGGAGGAAAAGAGAAAATGAGAACATTTGGACATCAGTTTTTACTAGTTATATAACTCTTATACTAGCTGGGAACAGAGGGAAGCAGCTTTGCTGTAACAAACAAGTTTGGAGAGTCATCCAGGAAATAGCTTGACGACGGGGACTTCCTCAGAATTACTGAAATGCAGCTGGAAGCTGCTGACTTGATTTGGTGGGACCTCAGTTTACTTGGCAGGCAATTCTGAACATTTACTAGCAAGGTAGCTACTGTCTAAGTTAATTTCTTCAACATGGAGGCTTCTGTGACTTTGCAACAGCTCAGCAAAGCGTAGGCAGACTGATTAGTTTACTGAATTTACCTCTCATATGATCTTTCTTGTGTCCTGGATTTTATGGGACAACTGTAAAACTATCAGTTTTGTTCTTACAAAACAATGTTATCCGACCTTATGCAAACCAGTGTATCCTCCATGACCATAATCTTTGGCCCTTCTCTAGATTTTCTTTCCCAGTTAAGCTTTACCAGTTATAACTGGAAGAGGTGTTGTTTGTAAAGGAATTCCATCTTTCTAGGCCCATATACCTGCCCCCAGTGCTTGCAGTTTATATATTTAAAATAGAGTTAGGGTCAAAAATTCTTCAGACTTTTAAACACTCATAGTTATGTGTATATGATACAGGCACATTAGCAGTTAATACAGTATATAGAGCTATAAGATGAGGGGTTTGTTTTGACACCCCTTGCTACATAAACATATGGTTAAATCAGACTTAATACTAAAATTAACTTGCTGCTAAAGATTCAGATAGCTATTTTGCCTGCTCTGGTACTTTTTAGTGATCAGTTATACATAGAATTGAATAACTTGAATAATATTTCAATCAAAAAATCCACTATAGTTTGCAATACATGTATGTATATATTGGATGAAGCTAATTTGTAGACAAATTTATTTCCCACTGCATGTTGAAAGGAGAAGAAGAAAGATACTCATCTCTGTTCCTGAACATAACACTAAATTGTCACTTAATATAAGATTTGAAGGCTGCTTCCTTACTTTCAGAGCTGGAAAATAGTGCATCCTTTGTTTATCTGAATGCAAGGCCAGAAAAGAAAAGTGGCATTTAACCAAGTAAGAGTTGAGTATACTATTTCTGAAGCTGATCTCAGTTCAGAAGAGGCACAAAGTGTTTCTTTTCAACAAGAAGTTTACTACTTCTGAACATAAATTCAAAACGGAAGATGCTTATAAATTAATGAGAATAAGAAACTTGGAAATAAAAGATAGACTTCCTCAAACAGAGGAGTTGACTTGTGGCGATGGTGTGGATACTTCTGTGTAATCGTCTTAAAAAAGATCTGTTTTCCAAAATGGTTCTCACTTCCCCATCAGGCTTACAACTTTAGGATTTCCTGGTGGTGTCTCCTCTCTCATCAGAACTGATTCTACCTATCTTTTACATCAGTGATTGATTGGCTTGTTGCTGCCACCTGCTGTGAGAACAACTGGGAAATACTTTACTCTAAAACACAGAGAAAGCTCTATTGCCACTTTTCACAGAAAATAAGAATATAGCCATGGAGGGATGCATAGGTTTTCATAAGGCAACGTTGTGATATTGTAATTCCAAGTCCTCTTTTTCTTTTTTAAAGTGCTGGGTACTTTTGCATCATTTTCATATCTGAAATGATGCAAAAACAAATGGTGAAATGTAAGAAGGAATTACATTTATGTCTAGAACAGTGTAGCCTTGGTGTGGTATCCTCAAGTTGGTTCAATGCCAAAGTTTGCCCATTAAGATAGAATTGCTGCAGACATCCCCTAAGGCAGTGGTTCTCAACCTTTTTAATGCCGCGACCCCCAACCGGTCGTAAGTCGAGGACTAAACCAGTCGTAAGTCGAGGACTAAACCGGCCGTAAGTTGAGGACTAAACCGGTCGTAAGTCGAGGACTACCCAACCGGTCGTAAGTCGAGGACTTTCCCTGCCCGGGAGCGCCGCGCATGCGTGGTTCCGTCCCCTGCGCTGGCCGAGGCATAGCTGGCAAGCAGCAGAGACTGAGCAGGCCGACCACCAGCTGGCCCAGCCCAAGGGAGGTAAGGCACCCGCAGGAAAAGGGGAAAAAATGGCGGACAGCCTTGGTTGGCGACCCCCGTGAAATGGTCGATCGACCCCAAATGGGGTCGCGACCCATAGGTTGAGAACCGCTGCCCTAAGGGAATCTCTGCCAGGAATGGCTCATTGTGATGTTCCCTCTTATAGAAAGGACAAAATAGAAGGGGCCAATATCTGAATTTCTAGAAGGATAGACAGAAGTGATGCATCCTGAGGTTTAGAGGACCACACAGCTTTAGTCTTTCCAGGAATTGAGTACTAGAGGCACTCAAGACAGGTTCTTGAGTACCTCTGGCCTCGAGAGATGCTACTGACTTTTTATTGCTAATTTAATGAATATTCCAGTGTTAAGTCTAAATTAGCTTTCAAGAAGCGTTCCCCCATCTTTCGCAATCAGTTTACACAAAACTGGAAAATCCCATTTAGCACAAGCAATAGGTTGCAGAAGCTTCCAGCCAATTATTTCATGACCAGGAGAAGGAAACTGTTTTCTGCAACATGCTACAAGTCTTGGGAGAAAAAGAGGAAGGAAGGAAGGAAGGAAGGAAGGGAGGGAGGGAGGGAGGGAGGGAGGGAGGATCTCAACTTTTCAAGTATGGTTTCAGCCGTCCATAAAACCACTAAATCTAGAAGCATAAGGGCATGTTGATGCTGTTGAAAGTTGATGCTACTATAACACTAACCCTTCCACTTTCTTAAAAGGTATCAACATGCTGTGTTTATTCTGAAATACTTTCTTTCAGCTCTGTTGAATGAAAAGAATATTGCCATTTTCTCTCACCCTTGTGTTCTTTTTAATTGCAAAGGAGTTTAGCTCACACCCCTGATTCTTTCTTTGTTAGCTTCCTTTAGGCATTGCAGGATATTAAGTATCTGGTTCCTTCTAATGACAGGTCCTGGACACTTTTGAGATTTCTTAAGCATGTGGAAAGCTAGAATGACACTAGTTTCAAGTAAAATTATTTTTATTTTAAGGAAAATATTCACAGATAATTTCAATGTTGAAAAAAAAAGTTATATGAGCACTTTTGAACACAACTGCATTTATTTGTATAGATTGCTGCCTATTTTGTATGTTAGTTTATTTTATTATAATACTGGGAATTTTATAGCAAATGATTCTATTTTTCTTTTATTGTTAATATATATTTCCAAATGTTATCTTTAAAATGCCATTATAGATGTAATAAGAGCTTTGACGTAAATAATGTTTTCATATATTTGCTAAAAAGAATGGAAAAATGCATTTTAGAGTAAGAATTCTAAAGCATATATGCTTCTTATTTGTTAAGCTTGTTTGCTATGTTAATTTTACTAAAACAGATTTGATTGTAATTGAAATAATTATAAAATACTTAATCTTTTTCCTCATAGTGTTTTTCCCTCTGGTATTTTTCTTCAAAAAAAAAAAAGAAAGGAAGGAAGGAAGGAAGAAAAAAAGTTAAAGCTTGTATCTTAATGACTGTTAAACCTATAATGGAAAAGTTTAAAAAGTACATAGGGCAGCAACAATGCTGTGAAATAAATTCATTAAAATCAATGTTATTCCAATGAATACTAATGGTATTATTAATGCTTGGATAAGGTTTTTTTCTCCGTCTTTGTGATTATTCAGCTTGTTGTCTATTGAATCTATATCCTTGTTAATGAAAGCCTCATATTGTGTGCATATAGATTGTCTGAAGAGTCCTTTCATTCTTGTCTGCCCTTCCTTCACATTGGGAGAGTGACTCTAGGTTTCCCCAAATTATCAGATGAGGATATGTATTCTCACTGGCTCCCATTCCTGTCTGAGCCTTTTGAAATAGTAAATACTGCCTTCCATAGAGTTAGGAAACACATACAGCAAAAAGGAAAAAAATAGAATACTTTTCCAGTTAGGAATAAAGATTTATATTTAATTGTTTGAAGTCTCACATACAAACATCTTCTTAAGGACATCTGTAGAGCTGAAATTCTTTGTTTTATTGCATTATTTTTTGCCCACAAAGTGTTAAGATAAATACACTGCCTTGGAATTTCAAATGCACCCTGAAATTAGAAGAACACTATCTTTCTCTTAACACTCTCTGTAAATGTGTTGAGTAAGACTCATAAGTCACTGCCACGCCTTTTCTGAACACAACGGGCTTCCCATGGAAGATGTTTTCTAAAATGTTTTGTTCCCTCATTCTTTCTCCATTTCCATTTTTTTTAAAAAAACAAACAATTATCTGTTGAGAAAAATGTCGTGATTTCCATCTGGTGGATGAAAGGATGACTTCCTTTCATAAAGTAATCCGGGGTTGTTTGTCTTTTCCTGTTACAATAAAACCCAAACTCATTTCTATGGTTGTTCCTATAATTTTCATAGATGAACACTACGTACATAAGGTACATAAAACGACAATTGTTGCAGCAGCTGAAGTATGTAACGTCTTTTCTCTCAGAAATTAACCCAGAAAGTCAAAATGGTGTGAAATTGAAAGTGGGTCCCAGGAGTATGTAACTCACCAACAGGACACTGGCAAATGATCAATTATTTTCTGGACTGCTATACAGGAGCCACAGTTCATATTCTTAGGACCTCTGGGAAAAAGGGAGCATTGTAGCATGCCTAGAGGAAAAGGCTAGTACTATCAGTGCTATTTCTTTATGGAGCACCGATTCCTTTGCTGTTGAAAAAAGTGGGTGCTATTTTTGGCCAAAGTGAAATGAAGTCTGTTTGCAAGCCAATGTCTTTAACTCTCCTGTTACCACATCTTGATTTGTTTGCCCATATTCCATGTTTTAAACAAAGCTTGCAAAACTCTAGCTATGTATCTTCATTGGTAATTATTTACTTGGCAACAACTACATTTTTTAAAGACCTGTTTTACGCATTCCCTGTGGTGTGGAGCATTTTTGAAGGGGCCTGAGTAAATTATACTTGTGCAAGCACTCTTTTTTCCCATAGTTCTGTTCTCAGAAAGTTTTACTCCTGATTTGGAAAAGACCGAAGTGTATAGGTTGCATAGGTTTGCTTGAGCTAGACAAAACTGCACATAATTCCATTTCAAGCAGTTGATTTTACATATCTGAATTAAATCTCAAATCCTTGTAATAATTGATGTCAGTAGATGTTTTTAACATTTTAATTATTGGCCCTTACCATGGGGAGGGAAAATTCATTTAGGATGCTTGCCATCCAGATGAGCCAGTTATCTCAGCCTTCCTGGAGGTATATAAAAAATGTAAGCAGATCAATAACTAGAGTGCCATAGAAACACAACAGGTTGCCTTCAACATAGTCAGATCATTGATCCATCCATGTTACTATGCCACCATTCCCTCCAAGCACATTCTCAGGAACTGATGAGACTAGGAGTTCACATTTGATGTTGATAATAAATTTTCAGCCACTAAATTACATTATATTCCACGCCCTGCTAGGAATCGGGCTACGCAAGCGACAGAAGCCCCACCTGCGCACGCACAGGATGCAGGCAAAGCGCAAAACCACACACACACACACACACACCTCCTGGTCTGTGGAAATACCTCTCTCCATGGAACCGGTCCCTGGCTCTAAAAGGTTAGGGGCCATTGATTTAAAGCAGTGATGGCGAACCTTTTAGAGACTGCGTGCCCAAACTGCAACCCAAAACCCACTTATGCATCGTCGAGTGCCAGGTGGGTGTGGCCCATTGGCTGGGTGTGGCCTATTGGGTGGGCGTGGCCCATTGGCTGGGTGTGGCTGCGGTGCTAACCGCAGACTGGGTGGGACTAAAAAGTTCAATCAATCAATTCCAACTTTGCAAGATCTTTTTTTTCCCCGCAAGAAGTTGAAATTGACTGATTGAGCCTTTTTTTTTTTTTTTTTTTTGCACACGGTGGCGGAGGCGTAAAGCGAAAAGGTTTTATAAAACCCAGCTGAAGGCCTTGGACTGGGGCGACGATGCGTGTGCCCGCAGAGAGGGCTCTGAGTGCCGCCTCTGGCACCCGTGCCATAGGTTCGCCACGACTGATTTAAAGCATACGTGTCCAACAATGTGGCTTGGCTGGGCTTTATCGAGTGAAGAAAAATTATTTTGGGACTCATATAAAATATATTTATTTTATTTATTTATTTATTTAACAGGATTTATATGCCGCCCTTCTCCCCATGGGACTCAGGGCGGCTCACAGCATATTAAAACATCATACAAAAAATTTCCCCTACTAAAAACCAATTAAAACCCAAATATTGGTAGCTGTGGCTCTTTAAAATCGTTAAAAATTGTCCCTATTTAAAACTCACCCTAGGTCA
>NW_015386890.1:421586-517627 GCF_001527695.2 Protobothrops mucrosquamatus
CGCCCGCTGATGGAAGGTTGAAATCCCCCAAGACCATAAGTCTGGGGGTTCCAACCGCCACCCCGGCTATCACGTCAGCCAGCTCAGGCAGGGCTGTTGATACATAGCAGGGAGCCAGGTATATAATCAACAAGCCCACTTGAACCCCTTGCCCCCATTTCACAAGGAGGGACTCCACACCGTCTATCTGAGGCACAGTTAATGTATAAAAATAATAAACTTCCTTTTTAAATATTTTTTATTATGATCTTGTGGGGCTGCATTACCAGCTGTCCAGGGTTGCGTGCAGCTTGTGGGCCACAAGTTGGATCCCCTGATCTAGAGGGATATGATATGAACCTATCATATTAAACTATCCATGCCTTCGGATCATCTGGCTGTTATCTATACAAAAAGGATTTTATGATAACAGTTGGGTCTCTCTGTGTTCTAATCTATGGTTTTGAGTAATTCTGTTGGTGAAGGTATGCCTAGCACTCTATTCTTTCTTGTCTATCGATCGGTTACCACTCTATTCTTTTTATTAACAGCTTCACGTTTTCTGTTCACATAAGCATTTAACATCATTTGCACTTTAGCTGTCTTGAACACTGGTTCTTATCCTTAGTCCTGTGATATTGTGCACCTCACATTTGAGTGTTGTATGTATGCTTTGATTATTAGAATCAATTCTGGATGAAGGTGTAGCTTAAAAGTTTCAGTAACATAACCAATCATTCTTCATATTTGTAGAATTCCATAAATACACCTTCTATTAGGTCAGATTCTGCTTGTCATTAATCCTTTATTTCTCAATAAAAGTCTTGCACCATTACTTAGTTGTTTCTTCTATTAAAATAAAATCCTATAATAAAGGGATTGAATTTTGGATTTTTGCATCCAAAGAAGATATTTTACCACTGATTAGCAGTCCCCAAAAGCCATATTGGACTAGAAAAATGGTCTGAGCAAGTACCTGATCAATGATTGGCCAAGTGTGCTATCACATGCACACTTACCTGAGTAATTCTCTTGAGGTCTGTATATATGTTTATAGTATGGAGGGGCAAATGTTCTCATAAGAACGAGGCATTCTTACTTACATGCGTTTAAAATGGACTATGCGGCCTTTTCAAGGCAAAAGTTCCCCCAAATAGTTTACATTATTAAAAAGGTACAACCAGATTTTAAAACCTCTAGAACATTCTCTATAAAAAAGTTTACTATTCTAACGTAGTACCAATGTGATACCAGAAATATCAAATAGCTGAAGCTAAATAGGTAGCAGATCTTCACTTCCTTTTCATTTTCCTAAAATGAAAGGCTAGTAAGATACATTTAGAAGTTTAGATTGGGCCATCCTTTGCTAAGTTAAATGTGCCTAAATTCAATATCACTTCTTTTAGTACAAAAATTGTTTTCATGTTCAAAGGAGAGTGCAAGATCCCAATTCTTCCCTATCTTCCAGGTCTTCAGTCAAGTATGCCACCTCTATATGGTGGATTTTTCTTCAAGTGCCTATGTGAAGAAAATCCTGATAAATAGTTTATCCAGTCATCTTCTTATCCTTTCCAGATTGCCTTTTTCTATAGGATGAGCTTGAACAGTGTTTTCACTTTGGGGGAACCATTGTAAAAAAAAAACACCAAAAACCCTCTCTTATAGCCTCTATTCAGAATTCCACATAGCACAAAATACTCTTTTTATTTTATTTTTTTACCTGTTGCTGCACCTTCCCAACTTGAAATTAGGAGTTCAGATCACAAAAACCTTTACCCTTCAAGCCTTTGGCCTTGCAATTTAAAATAATAACTCTGCAGGATTGCTTTTGCTCTTTCTACTTTCAAACCTGCCTTCATTTTTCTGCTATATCTATATTGTAAAAGCTTAACAATGCTTTATGGCAGAAGAATGACTGCTACCCATTACGGGCAATACCCTTCGTTATCTCTTCCATATATTGTGTTTTCACAAAGCTGATTGACATTTGCTTTGTTAAAGTATCCAAAGGTGGGTTTTTTTAAATATATAAAATATATATAATAATTAAAAAGCTTTGATGGTATAATTAATTTATGTTTTGTTATATCAAACAATTGCTAAATTTTTATACATCGAGTAAAATTTAATCTGGAAGAAGTTGCCTCAGTTGACAGAATATCTGTCTAAACCAGATGTGAACATCAAATCTTTGGTCCTCTTTATGATCCTTTAGGTTGCATTTCCTTAAACATGTGTCCAGCAGGAAGGGCTTTACTAGAATCAACTGCTTCCATGAACATCTGCGGAACACATTTTTCTTGCATGCCAGCTGTGTTGTCTGATATCATATCCTGTAATAGAGACACAGAGCAACAGTCTGAAGAATGTACTGGGTTTGATGGATTGATTGATGGACCGATTGATTGCAACACTAAATGTTTACAGTTTTGAGAACTTCCTGAGATTTGTCAAGAAAATAGTTCTATATCTTTTATCCAATTAGTTCGGTATTCTTCACATTCACCTGCAGCGGTTTGCCAGAATTTCAGACCAAGTTTTTTCTAGTCCTACTGGAATGGCCAAGAGTTAAATCTGAAATTTAGGCATTTAAAGCAAGTACTTTACTATGAGCTACAGTTCTCTCCTTAATATCTAGGGAACATTGTTGAGCACATCCTAAAGAAGAACATTGGAAACTGGCAAATGAATTTTGCAATAGGGACCAAAGGAAATTACTTAGTCAAGTTTTGCAGCTCATTGTATTTTCAGAATATAGACAAAATGTTCCCAACCTTTTGCCATCACACCGTCTTTTAATATAACCTTAATGTACATATCTCCCCTAAAAATCCAAACACCAAAAAACCCAAATGGAAACAATAAAATGAAACTTTATTTTTCATAAAGGCATAAAACATAAAAATCTTCACTCCTTCCCTGGACTTTGTATCTCCAAAATGAAGTTATTGGGAAATCCTAATGTAGACCAGCTACTATTTTCATCAGCTAATATTTTATATTGTATACATACTTTTCAAATTGCATGTTTCTGGAATTACAGATTTCTGTGCCTTTTTGCACGGTTAATAAAAATAGCAGCAAAAACCTGATAGTCGTCTTTCTCTCCCAGCCTCTCGGAGTAATCAACAGATCTTGCAAGATAGATGGCTCCCAACAAGAACTTGGATGTATTTTTTTCATGTATGTATAGTTTAGATCAGGAGGATGCCGTGGGCTGAAAAGGTGAAATGAGTAACCTTTCTTTTGTGGATGTTCTAACAAAAGAAAAATACTGAGAAAGCACATTACATATCTCCCATATTTTATCTAAGTTAGCTTATCACAGCGTAGACTTGTTTGCCTTCAGCAAAATTATTGCCTCTCAATGTCGATGTTCCTTTAACTATTACTGGATGCTAGTTAGGAATACATTCATCAACAGAATACTGCTCTGCAACATCCTTGACCATTAAGGCTGTCGGACAAAGCAAGGGTTTTGACCTCTTGCTTGTTTCAGTATCATGGAATTCCCTGCATCTTGCTGAACTGAAAGGATAATTAATTAGTTTGTATGTGAAGGAATACAAACACAGACATACAAAGATGAAGTAGTTAAAAATGACAGATTCATCTACATTTATTTGTATGGCAAGAAATATTCTTCATTTGTGACACAAACATGCCAACAGGAATCTACACCTTGAAGCAAGGTGTAATGGTCTGTGAGAATGACCTTGGAAGACAGGAGGAAAAAAAACAGCCTTGACAACAGTTGTGCAAAAAAATCTCAGCCCACAGAAGGCTTGGGAGGCATCTCACAAGGGATCCCTCCTAGTTTTCTGGAAAATAAAAGTCAGGAAGGGGAAAGGTGGTTTGAGAATTGCAAGATTCTGTTACTATAACCTTACAATAAAGGTAGCATTAGTACTTAAGGTAAGATAAGATAAGATGACCTTTATTGTCATTTTTTTTTACTGTGGACACAACAGCACACATCAAAAATGAAATTTAGTTGCCCGCTCTCAAAGTGAAACACGTACATGACATGCCCTAAAACATACTATATACAACATATGTATAGACCCACACCTCTACATATACATAACAAATAAATATTAAATACTGTCCATCTTGAATATATAACGGAAGGAGGAAGCTTGAGAGTTCACAAGGTTAATGCTATATGGAATGAAACTATGGCTGAATCTGGATGCTCTGCTGCGGATACCACGAAGCCACCTCCCAGAAGGTAACAAGGAAAACAGGTTGTGAAGAGGATGTGGAGTGTGCCAGATAATCTTACGGACCCTGCTCAAACAACTCTTCTGTGCTATGTCCTGGATGGGAGGGAGGGAACTGCCAATGATCTTTTCGGCCATTCTTATCACTCTCTGCACCGCCTTCCTATCTGAAGCAGTGATGCTTCTAAACCAGACTGTGATGCTGTATGACAGGATGCTCTCGATCGTCCCCCTGTAGAAAGTGGTCAGGACAGGAGAAGGAAGATGTGCTTTTCTCATGCGATGCAGAAAATGCAGCCGCTGCTGTGCCCACTTTACCAGTTTCTCACTGTTGAACGACCAAGCCAGCCTACTCGTTAGCTGCACACGCAGGAATTTGATGCTGGTAACCATCTCCAATGGTGAATCATTTATGCACAGAGATGTGTGGCTGTGCCTGCCTTTTCTGAAATCAACAATGATCTCTTCAGTTTTTCCGGTATTTAAACTAGGCTATTTTCCTTACACCAGTTCATCAACTCCTCAACCTCCTTGCGGTAAGCTTCCACCTTGTCATCATGAATAAGGCCCACTTCTGTTGTATCATCTGCGAACTTCACAATATGGTTGGTGGCAAACCTAGCACAACAGTCATGGGTCAACAGGGTGAACAGCAGCGGACTTACAATTTGTGCTTCTTGTCTGGATTACCTTGAAGAACTGGTATCAGTCTTCCAATCAGAAAACACTTCTCTTTCGTCGTTTCCTCCTGTCTCCCAAGGTTATTCTCACAGACCATTTCACGAGAAGAGAACAAGTCATCCTCTTTTTTGCCAAGAGATACTTTTCCGCAGAGACAGTCTGATGGAAGTCAAATGTGGGGGAGAAGTCACATATTGTCTCCAAGATACATAATCAGCTTGGTTATCATCAATGTACTGATGATTCCTGACCCTGAACTAGTGGATAACCCCACCTAGCAATATCATGTAGGCATTAAAACAAAAGGGGTAAGAGCATTGAGCCCTATCATTCCTCACAAGTGTTGACCATGGACTCGATCTCTCCCCTTATTAACACTGACTGAAACTAGCCACAAAGAAAAGAGAACTGCCATTGTGCCCCTCCCCCCCAAGCCACACAACTGGTCCTAAAGGGTACCATGCTTAGTACTGAAAACTTCTGAGAGATCAAGGAGCATGTGGATAGACATACTCCCCCTGTCCTAGTTCCACCACAGGTCATCAACAAGTGCAAGCTATACTGTCTCCATAATGTAACAGCTTGAAACCTAATTGAAAAAGGTCCACACAATGTATGTTCTTCAGGATCCAGGATCCCTTAAGCTCTAGCTCAGAATTGCTTTTCACTAATGACTTACTGCTAACAGGACTTTTATAAACTGTATTTTCTCTTTTTCCTTTACTCTACACATGTCAGTTTTGCTTCAATTCTGTTCCTTTGTTCTGCTCTTCGTAATTTCCTGGTGGAACTGATATGATTTTTTTTGGGGGGGGGGGTAACCTAAAAAGAAATTGAGTAGCTTTGCCTTTTCTTTATTAATTGCTGTCTTCATTAAGCAGATCACACACTTCTTTTCTTTTTATTATATTTTAAACATTCTTAATTTGTTTTGTTGTTGTTAGCATTCATTTCCAGCTTCAACTCATTCCGAGCAATAAATTTCCTGATTTTGTGTGTGTATGTGCATCTGTTTGTGTACACACATACACAGGCACACACACAGACACACGAAAACATACTAAACTTTGGCTGAATGCATTTTTATTAGTTCTTGTAAGATATACCCCACGCTAATAGTACATGTTCATTATGGAGATAATTCAAACTATAAGACCAAATTATACCTATCAACACTATTTGTGTAGTCAATCTACTCCTTCCATTTGCAGGCATCTTCCATGGACTGGAAAGAGGAATGAAAAGATTACTTGAACCCCTAATTACTACAGCTTCCTTCCTAAATCTTTAAAGTTAACAATTGTCTATTGTTGCTATATAATTTGTTTCTGCATGTCCTAGCTAGAAAGGATAATTGTCAGTGGACTTGCTAAATTTTAGAAATGATTTTAAGAGCCCTGGTGGCGCAGTGGTTAGAATGCAGTATTGCAGGCTAATTCTGACAACTGCCAGCAGTTCAATCCTGACCAGCTGAAGGTTGACTCAGCCTTCCATCCTTCCGAGGTCAGTAAAATGAGGACCCAGATTGTTGGGGGCAATATGCTGACTCTGTAAACTGTTTAGAGAGGGCTGTAAATCACTGTGAAGCGGTATATAAGTCTAAGTGCTATGGCTATTTTGTCACATCCTAAGAATGCTTCACAAACCAATGAAAATTGTCATCATGCATTTGTTTTAGTTTCTTGCGGCCGTTAGTCACCATTTCTCACCACTTTTCATTTCTTCCAGGTAAAACCAGGGCTTTTTTTTCTCATAGAACGCCCAGAACGGAGTTCCGGCACCTTTTTTGGATGGAACCTTGTAGGGTAGGCAAGGCGGGTTGTATGACGTGTGTGAGTTCCGACACCTTTTTTTTTTTTTTTTAGAAAAAAAACACTGGGTAAAACTATATCATCTCTGCTTTTCAGTGACCCATCATCCTGTTTTGTGTCCATAATGTCACTTTTTCTTCCCACGAAGGCTCAAAGGCAGTGGTTTCTATGTAGGCTTGAAAGCTGTTTTTTGACTTTCAGAAATGCAGAAATGCCTTCTGTTGGTCCCTCTTGTCCTCTTTCCTTTTTGCCTTCCTTTCGACAACCTACTTTCTTGATCATCTCCTGATGCTCTCTGGCATTTGATTATATTTGATTGTACACGTTTATACTCTCTTATGAGCTGAAGTAGGGCCACTTGCTGTTCTAGTTAGCTTTATTTTCTTCAAGCGTTGGCTACAGGCGTGTACCTGATGGAATAATGTATCGGGCGTGCTTTCATAGCAGAACGCAGCATGCTACCAGATGCGCAGCCTCCTACCTTTTTTGTTGTTGTTGTGTTTTCACTTTTAATTCTTAAAAGTATGACCAGGAGGAGGCTTTCCTAACTCTTGCCATCTCTCTTCCCTTGCTTAGGGGGCAAATCCCATCTGCACTGTGCATATGCAAGATATTTACATTTCTGCTCTCATTAATTAGGTCGTTTATGCAAAGCCGCTTCAAACCAATTTGCAACTTAACTACAGTATAGATTTTAGATATAGATTTAGATGTAATGCGTGCTACTAAAGAGAAAAAAATGTGTCGGTGGGCTTTCACTCTTGTGTTTTTTGGGGTGTTTTTTTTTAAGCAGAAGTAAATTAGACAGGAGTGAAGTCCTTGTCTTTCAGCAAAAACAGACAAGAAAAATCAACTAGGGTTGGCAGAAGATTCTAGCTTAGAGATGCACATTATGATTCGGTTTTAGAGGTTGGCATTTGGAGATAAACATTAATTTATTAGCACAGTATTTATTCTTTACTCTTATTCTTACTTATTCGTCTTTCCCGCTACAAACATGCATGCACAAATATACTTTTCTTGTTACGCCGTAACCTTATTAACCAAGGACAAAAAGTAGCAGGGGCTCCATCATTCTTCTTCTGGCCTACTGCTGCTTGGGCAATTTTTTTTAGAGGATAATATCTCTAATCTTTGGATTACTGGTAGCCTGGTCCCATACTTGACTTTTTGCCAGCTAAAAACTCAACTTCCATGTTAAAGTGGAACTAATTAATTCTGAGTTAATGGTGACTAAATCTTGACAGGGGAGCAGGCCAGACACTTGACATATTACTGAAACAGTTTGAACCAGTTAATGTTAGTGGTCACTCTCTTTCCTGGAAATACTATTTTCTATAGCTCATATTCCAAATGACTTCACAGCACTTTTCCTCTCAGTGAGGGGGGGTCTGAACTCATGTCAACTTTCCTCCTTGCCAGAATTCAGTGCATCTGTTCTGAAACGGCAAAGAAAATACCGTTGCTCATATTTCAAGGTTTCAAAGGGAAATGGAATGCAGCCTTTGTGTATTTGGTGATTTCGAAAGCCACACTGTTGATCTGCATAGAGCCACTTTTATTTTCAGTATCAGTTTGTATAAAGTGCATAGTCTTTAATTGATTGCTCAAACTTACTTTAAAATATAAAGTCAGAATACCCCATTTTCTGGAACCGAGGTATTTTATGAAAAAAGCATTCATTTATAGAACTCCTTTAGTCGTGTGACTGAATTTATTAGCAACAGGTAGTCAATATATATGTTGTGGTTTTGTTTTAGGAAAGTGACAGAGTTGGGCAGGAAGCTATAGAATTCCTGTAAGTAACTTTTTATTGGAAAATACAGATAGGGTTGACTTACAACCACAGTTGAGCCCCATATTTCTGTTGCTAAGCAAGACATTTGTTAAATGAATGCTGCCCAATTATTTACAGCCTTTGTTGTCACAGTTGTTAAGTAAATTATTGCAGTTGTTAAGTTAGTAACACAGTTGTTAAATGAGTCTGGCTTCCCCACTGACTTTGCTGGTCAGAAGGTTGCAAAAGGTAATCACATGACTGTGGGATACTGCAACTGTCATAAGTGTGAAAAATGATCATAACTCACTTTTTTCAGTCCTGTTGTAACTTCGAAAAGTCACTAAATGAGCTGCTGTAAGTCAAGAACTACCTATGAAAGTGGTGGTGAACCTATGGCACGGGTGCCAGAGGCGGCACTCGGAGCCCTCTCTGTGGGCACTTGCCTTGCCTTGCCTTGCCTCCCCCCGTGACCCCCTCCTCTCCAGCAGCCCCCCTGAAGGAGAGTCGCCCCCGAGTGTGGCCCACACGGAGCAGCGCAGCCAAGGACATGGCAGCCAGGCAGCGTAGACAAGACTCTGCCCTCACATCCCATCATGCAGTTGATATTGCAGGGCGCGGGCAGAGGGTGTGGCCGCCATAGCGCTGCTGGGCTGCCTGGGCTATCTGCGGCGGGCCCTGGAGGCGGTGAGTGGTCCTGTGAGCAGGCGGGGCGTGGGATGGGGGGCAGAGCGGGGGCAGGGCAGGGGGGTTGAGCGGGGGCGGGGCCAGTTTTTGGGCACTCGGTCTCTAAAAGGTTCGCCATCACTGACCTATGATGTTCAGATAAAGCTTCCCAATTCATTCTGAGGTCCCAGCCTTGTTTGTTAGGCACTTTTGTATTTTTCTAATTACATAACCTGTTTTTCCCCTTTACCTACTCAATTTTTCACCCTTCTCAGCTCTTTCTATCTTTCTTCTCCTTTTTAGCAACTGGTATTTTAAAATGCAGTTTGTGATTCAGGAAGTAGTAAACAGCCATCAAGACTAACTATTTGTCCTAGCACTCTTAAATTCTGTACATGAGAGGCTATTTTAATTTCGGACAATAACTAATCCCATAGTCCAATTATGGATAATCCTTGCTTAGCAACTACAGTTAGGACCAGCTACTCAATCATTAAGCAACATGGTCACTAAGCAGAAAATCATATGACTGCAGCTGGCTTATGACTTTAGTTCTCCTTCAATCCTTAAGCGAAGTGACACAGGCACTAAGTAAAAAAATCATGTGACACTACTTGTGATTTTACTCCCTGCCTTCCATACTGCACAGTACTAACTCTGTGTTTCCCGAATGAAAAGGTTGCAAAGTACACAATAGTGATAATTTGGTGATCATATGATTGCAGGACCCTGCAATACAGGTAGTCCTCAACTTATAACAATTCATTTAGTGACCGTTCAAAGTTACAACGGCACTGAAAAAAGTGACTTACGACCGTTTTTCACACTTGCTACCTTTGTAGCAGCCCCATGATCATGTGATCAAAATTCAGATGCTTGGCAACTGGTTCATACTTATGACCGTTGCTGTGTCCCAAGGTCATGGGAAAACCTTTTGTGACCTTCTGACAAGCAAAGTCAATGGGGAAGCCAGATTCACTTAACAACTAACTTCTCCACTGCAGTGATTCACTTAACAACTGTGGCAAAAAAGTTGTGAAATGGGGCAAAACTCACTGAACAAATGTTTCACTTAGCCACAGAAATGTTGGGCTCAATTGTGGTCATAAGCCGAGGACTACCTGTTGTTGTAATGTCTTAATAATTTTGGTTTCCCTACTTTACATCTTTTTCTGCTTCATAGTATTTTAAATGATAACAAATTTCTTGTAAATAAAGTTTTTTGAAACAAATGTTTGAAATGTTAGCAGGTAGCTCAACCATTTAATGAGTTGTTTCTGTTCTATCCTGTCCTTATTCACAATACTAATTCCATGGTATACAAAAATTACTTTACTGCTTCATTTCCTTCCTTCCTTCCTTCCTTCCTTCCTTCCTTCTTTCTTTCTTTCTTTCTTTCTTTCCTTCCTTCCTTCCTTCCTTCCTTCCTTCCTTTCTTCCTTCTTCCCTCCCTCCCTCCCTCTCTCCCTCCCTCCCAATTTTATGACTATTTTTATGGTTGTGGTTAAGCAAATCACTATGTTTGTTAAGTGAATCATGGTCATTAAGCAAATCCAACTTCTCCAGTGGGCATTTATTCTAGAAATTGGCACAAAAGTTCACAAATCATGATCATGTGACTTCAGGATGCTGCAGTCTGTCATAAATGCAAGCCAGTTGCCAAGGTCCCAAATTCCAATCGTGATAGTGGGTAGAGGTTCCAAGGCTGCCGTCCCTTTGGACTGTTGTGAAACAAACAGTCATAAATTGAGGACCACCTGTAAATATTTCCAGCTCACAATCAATATAGTTTACAACCTTGGATACAAATCCCAAGGGTATTTTTAGCAGAAATATTTGAATTGATTTTAAATTTCTTCTATTCCTCCCCTACCTGTTTTTATCACACCTGCATTTTTCATAGGCAGATATTTACATTTTTTGCTTTCTTAATTATGTCATTATGATAGATAACATTTTTACATTAAGTGTAAAGTAGGAATAAAAAGAACCAGATAGAACTCTGTAAATAAGGGGTTTCATAACTTTTTACTCTACAGATACCTTTGTCTTTTATGCCAGAGGTCCCCAAACTTTTGGACATCAGGGACCGGTTCCGTGGAGAGAGGTTTTTCCACAGACCAGAGAGTGTGTGCTTTTGTGTGCTGCCTGCATCTCACAGATGGGGCTTTTGCTTGTTTGTGCAGACCGGTTGCTGCCATGCCACAGCCCGGTACTGGTCCACAGACTGGGGGTTGGGGACCCCTGTTTTATGCTACTGCTAATTATCAAAGGAGAGATCATGGTCAGCTATTTAGAAGACTAGTTTTCCCCAGCCCCATTTATTTATTTGCGTGACTGCATGCTGCACACCAAACTTGATTGGCAACAATCATCTTTGAGCTCTGCTTATTCAGAGACATTACCATATGAAGGCAGGCAAAGTTAAAACTTATTTTGCTTTAAAATAAGTGGAGTAGAAAAAGTCAAGAGAAGGAAATTGCCTGCCCACGGCCAGCAGGTGATCCACTAATACCCCTTTTGCAGCCCCTCAGAGTGGGTCCAGCAAATATTTTGGGTCTTTCTTGCTTAGCTGCTTGAAGCCTATTTCATCCATAAAATACTCATGGTCTTTCCAAATCACAGGTCAGATCATTTTAGGTACCCTGTCTTCAGGTATTTGCATTGCATGACCCCATGTTGTTTTTCTTTAAACTTTTTAGTTTCCATATGAGCAAGTGGCTAAAATTAATTTGTGGATTATTTAATATTATATAAGGAGACATTACTGATGATATTCAATATGACACTTAGCTGTAATCATGAAGAATATTTGCCTTCATTCATGAAGAATTCCCCTTGACAGTTGCAGAGAAATTGACATGGACAGACCTCGATATACAATAATTATGTGACTGAAATTCTCAGCTAACTTTTGGGTTTCTTTTTCTTAATGTATTCATTCACTTTTAATCTATTGTTGCATAAGGACATGTTAAATACAAACTTAAACATTGTGTTTCTAATGAGCAATATGAATTCCCTTATATTTGGAAAGCGTCAATTCTGTGCCTGTTGCAGTTGGGAATATACACACATATTTAAACAGACGCAGACATAGATGCTGACATAAATAGCACTAGCACTTAGACTTATATACCGCTTCACAGTGCTTTACAGCCCTCTCAGTTTACACAGTCAGCCTATTGCCCCCAGCAATCTGGATCCTCCTTTTACTGATCTCAGAAGGATGGAAGGCTGAGTCAACCTTGAGCCGGTCAGATACTGACACATACAGTACACTCTATAATGTTTAAAAAACTGCAAAGCAAGCAGGAATATAATGCCTTATTACATATAGGTTCTAAGGCTGATATTTTTGGATAATTCTGTGAGTTTATGCCAGACCTGAATTAGCTATAATAAAAAAAAAATGTTAAAAAATAATTCAACATTAGCCTCTGGAGACTCCAAAGTGCCACCATCTTCAACCCTCTAATCTAAATGGAAATTCCAAGACAGCCCCCAAATTTTACACCACTCTTGATTGAGGAAATGCAACTCCATCCAAGACAAAAGTTGGAAAATCCCCAGAACCAGGGGGCCCAGATACAAACAGTAATCTTTTATGAAATCTTCATAGCCTAGAAGTAGAAGTAAACACATTTGTTAGAGCCAGTCTAGAATTTGGGCAGATATGTGCAATACCCTCAGTTGTGATAAGAAATGCTATATTTTTTGCATGAGCCAACTGAATGAAATAATTACAGTTTGCGGTAAGTTGTGCTCTCATTCTGATTCCATCACTGTCACAATCTAACTTTAAAATAGTCAACTAAATTTTTATTATCAGAGTAGACTAGATTCCTTGATCAGTCTGGTTGGCTGTTCAGTTTGATAGGAGGTTAGAAGCCATCTGCAATTACTATATTTTTGGCATTATATCACCACTAAATGTACTTTATCAAATGCCTCCAGTATTTTTTGGCCAAACGAACATTCTGATCTGGTAATATTTTTCTCCTAAAATAGACTGTGAAATCTCCATTCATCACCTGCATTCCTTCGTTCTTGAAATGCTTGACACTAAGTGGAGATATATATTTTAAATACAGAGATGAAAGCTATTATTTTTTTATTTAGCTTTTCCTGCGTAATGGCATTTGTGACAAGGTTATTTGCTTCAATATAATTTTGTATACTTATTAGTGTATTTTGAAAGGGGCCTTGAGGCACATTGAATGGAAAGGCACTATATGAGTAGGAAATGGAAGAATAAATGACCTTCATTTAAATGCAGTCAAGTAATCATTATCAAAGTTTTAAGCAACTTGAACTGCCAACACAAAGAATGATGACAATAATTGTCAGTGTCCTTAAAGGACAGAGGCAAGCATTTGGATCATTATCACAGTCTTAAAGTCCATACAGAGAAAAGCTGTTTTCTCTGCATATAAGCAAAATGATAAATAATTACTTTCAAGATTGGAATTCAAAATTTAAAAATGTCTTTCACATATGAAACACTTAAGAATTTAGCCATCATTCAATCAAGTGGGAAATAAGCATTATCTAACTGAGTTATGAATAAGATGGTGCTTCTGGTTGGAATTCCATATATTACCAATATTAGATTCTCACAAACAAGCTGACATTGTTTCCTGTTTATTGCTAAAAAGTTTGATTAGGATGACTTTATATACATCTAGTCTATATTTCACATTCTTGAGAAGAATCCTTCACTCTAAGCCAGTGATGGCAAACCTTTTAGAGATCGAGTGCCCCAAAAACACCCCCGCTTCTCTGCCCACCCCCGCTCTGCGCCCCACCCACCCGCAAGGCCACCCACCGCCTCCATGGCCCACCACAGCAGTTCACCTAGGCAGCTTAGCAGTGCCATGGCAGCCACGCCCTCCGCCCGCCCGCCGCAGCATCATCTGCATGTGATGGGGCGCGAGGGCGGAGTCTTGTCCCCGCTGCCTGCCTGCCATGTCCTTGGCTGTGCTGCTCTGCGCATACTGTGCTCGGGGGCGACTCTCCTGGGGGGCTGCTGGTGAGGGGTGTGTGGAGGGAGGCGGGGCTGGGGCAACGGCACACGTGCCCACAGAGAGGGCTCTGAGTGCCACTTCTGGCACATATGCCATAGGTTCGCCACCACTGCTCTAAGCCTATTGCCTACTGTGCTACTATTTTTATTTATTCATTTTTATCCCCTTTATTATTTTTATAAATAACTCAAGGAGACAAACATAACTAATACTCTTCCCCTACCTATTTTTCCCCACAACAACAATCCTGTGAGGTGAGTTGGGTTGAGAAAGAGGGACTAGTCCGAAGTCACCTACCAAATGTATATATTGCTGATTCAAAAGAGGCCACATAGACAAAAACATTCTTGCAGCTAAAAGCAAAAAGTGCTTAACAGAAGTACTTTGTGGTTTCTTATATCATGTGAATTTTACTGTAACTTAAAGGAGTTGTTATATTATATTATGCAAAGCCTATTAACTCTTCCAGATAAATGCAATACTACATGTTTGGTTTTCCATGGATTGCACAAAGTAAAATGGATCAATTAAAATCTAGTATTTTGCTGGAATAGAAGATTCATGATGAGTGTTTATCCACCCTAGGTTAAAAAAACAACAACTTTATAATATAGCAGTAGTGACAATAATGATGAAGAACTCATATCTACCACTATTACATCAGAGGAGTGCCACCAGTGGATTTTTTTTTCATGTCAAGAATCTTTTGCATATTGTTTTATGAAATCAATTAATGGTCCTAGAAAGTTCACTTTGACCAAAGTGCACTTTGTTTTGTAGATAAAATCACTTGCATTAGTTTTATCTTAGACACAGCAATTTTGTTGGAAGCTAAGATGAATAAGGCCAAAATTATGGCTTATCTTTCATCTTGGATATTTTTTAACTTAGGAAAATCTGGGAATTTGAACAAGTTATTTGAGGAATTGAGGAGTGCTACATTTTTTTTGCAATGCTGCCCACCCTTCTTGGCCAAGAAATTTTCCAGCAGAATCTTGGAAAGAAAATAGACATCTGTGGTGGAATGTAGTCTGGATTCCCAGGAGGGAGGGGCTGCATTCCAGAGAGCAAAGCATGGAATGATTGGTCTGAAGGAAGAGAATTAAAATGGTTCCTCCCTAGTGATTTCCAGAGTATATTAGCGATGCAAATAGTTGCTTTAATTTGGCAAGATTTCTGTCTATAGGTGAAGAATAATAAAGGAAACTGCTCAGAAGTAACTTCCTGATAACATCTGAATTCAGGCAATTCTAAATGAATAATGTTTTAAATTGGATTCTAATATGAAGTTATGTGTGGTCATCTTATGAGAGTACTGTTGCGTTGTTCTGATGTGTAACTTACACTACAGACTAGATGGTGGAGTGGGTAATGAGGATAGATTGGTTTTTGTGACTTCTTAGCTTCTTCAGTACTCTTCCCATAGTATACGTCTAGAACAACTTACTAAACCAGTCAGAATTAAGTCTACTGCTATAGCCAGTTTGGTGTAGTAGTTAAAAGGCATCAGACTAGGAACCGAAAGTTTTACTCCCACATTGGGCACAAAGTCAGCTGGGTGATTTTGGACTAGTCACTTTGCTCTCAGTCCTAGAAAGGAGACATTGGCAAACCACTTCTGAAAAACCTTGCCAAGAAAACTTTTGGGACTTCTCCAGGCAGTCTCCAAGAATCAGACATGATTGAACGGAAGAAAGAAAAAAAAATCTGGCAGGACATACTCAAGTTTCTACTTGTATGGGGTAAGCTTTAGTTTCACCCTGTGGTTCTACTTTGTTCATACTCTTTGTTAAAATTTTGTACCCTATATCAGGGGTCCCCAAACCCCGGTGTGCAGCCCAGTACCGGGCCGCACAAGTGGTGGGTGCATGCATGAATCCATCCTCCACCATCACACCATGGGGGGAAGTAATTCAGAGATTGGGCTTAAGTATCACAAGAACATTAATAAACTCTATATTGCACTCACATTAGTGAATTGCAATAGTGATGCTGCATTCTTTCAGGTATCTGTGCAAACTCCTTTTCAAATGCTTCTTCACATTTCTTCAGAACATTACCTCAAACACGTCCTTTATAAGAGTCAGTGTTCAACATTTTTCCCAAATTCATCAGGGGAAATCTGAATAAGTATCTAGTGGAAGTTTGGAGGTATAGGAAGATGTGTAGTCTGATAGCTTATCCTGGCAGAGGTGAAGGATTATTCATTCTAGAAAAGGTTATTTTCCATTTTAAAAAACCAGAGCGTTATGATTAGTAGAACAGAGATGGCTTCTATAGCCAGAACTGTCTTTTACTATAGAATAGGGATGACAATGGCTGGATACAGCTGTGTGTATAAAAGGAGCTTCCCAAATTTGTGGAATTTCTTTCTCATATTATATGGTAACCCTGTTAATTTTCAATGAAACCTTTAAAACATTTTGTTTGCCTTTTAGCTTCCATGCTGAGTTTTACCTTTTTACTAATTATGTGGCATGCTTGAGTTCGTATTTTTATTTATTTATATCTGTGGTATTACTGCCCCTCCTTAATTTTTCCCTTTTTTTTGTTTGTAACTATTTTGCAGGAGATTTATTTTGCTAGTTTTTCTAGGTTGCTTTTTAATGAAATAAAGAATAATGTATGTTTTGCGAGGTTTTGTGGACATATACAACTTATAATTGGCATAAAGAAACAAATATCTGTAATTTTAATAAAGAAACAAACAAAATAGGGACACCCCTATGCCAACCTATGTGAACAAAAGGATACCATACTTGATGATGACCTCATAATTAAACATACTTTCAGACACATGGGTGTTGGAAAACAGATTGAGCTGAGCTTCAGCCAGTGTTTGTCCTACACACAGAATAGGAAAGTCCCTGAAATTTATCTGTTGCTTACAGTATGGTGCATCCATGCTTTGCACTGACAAAACTATTTTTCTATAATCCCACCATCACAATTAATTTTCATACATAAAAATGTAAGCCATATCATGGTTATTAAGGAGCAGTGTTGTTACTAGCTTTCGAGTCAGCGTTGACTACTGGTGACTGCATGGATTAGTCCCTGCGGTTGTCTTAGAAAGATTTTTGGGAGTAGTTTGCTCTAGTTTTCTTCTTGGCTCCGAAAGAGGCTTTCGGTGTTCTAAGTTAGACTGTCATTTTCTTGAATTAGAAAATACAGTGTCAGCTTGGTTGCACACGAGGACCACTTACACGGAACAAGGCATGAACAAAATCCCTTATCATGTGGCTTAAGTCTACGGCACCCACATCCAAGAATATCTTGTACCCCGTCCAGTCAATATATTCTTGCACAGCCCATTTAATGCAGTTAACATAACTATCGGGACCAGAATCCAGAATACTATCTGAGCTGAAAACCCATTAGAAGTTCCCCAGATGCCAATTTCTGCCTAGAAGTCAACTCTCTGAAATCAAACGTGGCATCCCTCTGGCCAGCTAGAAATGCAAAATAAGTCTGATCCCAGGTCATCTTGGCACCACTTCAGCACTTGCCCATACTAGTGAAAGTGAAAGTCACATTTCTCAACACACACACACACACACACACACACACACACACACACACACACACACAAACATTTTATTTCTCACTCAAACTTTGCTTTCCCCAAGCCATGCACCAAATCTCACATTTCATGAATGCTGTTATGCATAATAAGATAATCCCCTGTTAGGTTCACTGTTGCCTCGAGGGGGGGGAGAAATAAGCACCTCTCAGCAAATTCAGAGTATGAAGCAGGAGTCCCTCGGTTTCAGAAATTAGCTACTGTATCGTAAGCTTGTATTTCTGAGATGGATCTAGGGAGGTGAATCATGTCTCATTTCTTTGGCCGGAGGACTTCTGTTTAAAAGCAGAAGGGGATGTCTGTCTCAATCTTGATAGTCAAGGTCTACATGGATTGCTATCTCAGCTCTCTCCAATCTAGCTATGTGTGCTCTGCCATTCATTCTCCCCTTTCCCTTGTACCTTCTGCACCGTCTTCATTATTTCTTCCTTCTGATGCCAGATTCAGGCCCCAAACTTGGATCATCTGCAACACAACACTGACAGCTTCTTTTTGATTTTGAAAAACATGGCATCTTAGAAGCCTTGTGCTACAGGTCGCCCTCACTTACAACAGTTTGTTTAGCGACTATTCAAAGTTACAACGGCGCTGAAAAAAGCAACTTATGATTGTTTTTCACGCTTAGGACCGTTGCAGCATCTCAGTGGTCACATGATCAAAATTTGGATGCTATATGACCGTTGCAGCGTCCCTGGGTCACGTGATCCCCTTTTGTGAACTTCTGACAAGCGAAGTCAATGGGGAAGCCAGATTCACTTAACAAATGTGTTACTAGCTTAACAACTGCAGTGATTCCCTTTAACAACTGAACCGAGAAGAGTCATATAAAGGGGCAAAACTCACTTAAGAACTTTCACTTAGCAACAGAAAGTCGTAAGTTGAGGACTACCTGTAAAACATTGGAAGTAATTTTCAGCAGTTGCATCTTGAAGACAGGGTTGGGAGTTCAGTGGAAGACAAAAAATATAGAAGAAATAAGGTAACCATTTCTCAGGTTCTCTTTCTATGTTACAAATGAATTCCAAGCATTATTAGTAACCATCCTTCTAAAATGAAATCTGATCTGGAAAAGTGACTAGAGCAGTTTTGTTTATCCTTCTTCTTTACCAGCTGTTACAACTTCTCACAGTTTCTAGATTTGGGATACACAGTAGTGGACTTTCAGTGTCTCCTGTATGGGTCTAGATCAAAATGAGAGTCACAAATACAAGACTTGCAAATTCTATTTCATGAATTTTCAGGTGTTCCATTGTAACAGTAGCCCAGTTTGGGGTAGCAATAGGTTATGTTTGTTTCTTTTTTTAAAAAAAGACTCAATTTCAAGACATTCGGGTGTGTTGTGGTTCTGTCCTGTGGGTCCCTCTCATCAGAGGAGGAAGGCTTTGAACATGAAGGAGAGGAGATGGCCAGGCCTCCCTCTCCAGGACCTTCCCCTCTGGTGCGGCCTTCGGTGCCTTCCGCCGAAGAGGAGATTGGCCAGGAGCCAGGTGCTTCTGGGATTGGCCAGGAGCCCGGTGCTTCTGGGATTGGCCAGGAGCCCGGTGCTTCTGGGATTGGCCAGGAGCCCGGTGCTTCTGGGATCGGCCAGGAGCCAGGTGTATCGGACTCCGAAGAGGATACGTCTTGGCTGGATCCACGCCAGCGTCGGAGGGACAAGCGTGCGCAGCAGCTGAAACGCCGTGCCAGAGATTTCAGCTGAGTCACTGGACCACACCCCACTGGCTATATAAGCAAGGGGTGTGTCATGTGAAACTCTTGTGACGGACAATTTTGCTGAATCTCCTGTTGCAAGCACTCCGGCAATTTATCCTGGACTTATCGTATGTTTTGTTTTGTATTATCAGTAAAGGCTTTGGCAGGCAGCCACGACTATTTGACTGTGCTGAGCAGTTTTTCAGCCCTCGGCTGACTGGTTGGGGGGTGTGAGTCGGACGGGGGACAGAACAGGGTGAGAGAAACTCAGGGGAGGAACTTAACAAAAAAAATCCATAGCCACCTTAAAATTATGATCAGAACAAGTCCTTTCTTCTCAATATGTGGATTTTTCTTTTACTCTTGGTAAAGCTTAAAGACTTTTCTGCAACTAGTTTCTTTTAACTATGAAGAGATACATCTTAAATTTTTCAGTACTGGAAGGTTCTTCAAGATTTCATCTCCATCAAGGCTTTGGGATTCAGTTGGGCCCCATGTTACTTAGATTTTATTACCAATGATATTTCAGCAGAAAGGAAATCTGAACGGAAATCTGAACTGCCTATAAATACACAGATCAGTAAGTCATAATGCTATGGAAACAATTCTGCAGAGACAATCAATGTGGATGAAATGTGTTCAATGTATATTTGTGATTAGGTATATAGCTGCTATCAGTGTTTAAAGTAATAACATAAAACTCAAGTTTCTTATGTCTGTGCATAAGGATCCTCTTTTTTGCTCCACATGGGTGTCTGTGATAATTTTTTAAAATAGCTGGAATGTCGCATGCAAGTGTGCAAGTATACATTATTTTAAATAATTGAGATTGTTGTGAATACTGTTTTACCTGGAAGCCTACTAATTATGTGTCACAACTACTATTTAATAAGGGCTTTCCCTGGGGCATTGTTGAGGTGTTATATTGGTCATTATAACTGGCTTTCAGTAGTTACATGTCAGCGAGGACCCAGTTTGATGGTAGTGGAAAAGAATGTTGGATATTGGTTCCAATTCCTATACATCCATGAGCATGCTTACTGGCCAGCCTCAGGCAAATCATTAGCTATCACTCCAAACTAACTCTCAATTTTGTTACAATAAACGTGTATTGTGGCAGGAAGTGGCTGTTCTTAAAAACAACTCAAGAGGCGAAAATATTCGAGAAATTATAATGTGCCTTTTCCTTCCCTTTTCTTTTATCCTTTCATTTGCAAGGTTATCTAACTAGGTATTGTACTTTTGCTTCTCAAATGTTGCATTAGGAGTGGAAGTATAATATCAAAATCTACCTTCCCATTGCGGTTCTTATTAATGTAGCTGGCGAGCATATTTATTCATATGATTTATTATCATTTTATCCAGCCTGAGGCATTCTAAAATGCAGCATAATGTAATAGCTGTAACAAATGCTAGACATAATAGGATGGGATAAACTTCCGAGGCAGAAATCCATTGAAAGTACATAAGTCTTTTTGTGTGTAGGCCTTTTTTTTAACACAACAATGTCAGTTTGATCATTTGAAAGCTGAATTACATAACACACAAGTACTGGGCTATATCGAAGGTGAGATCTTGATTTGAAGTTTACTTGAATTGACTTACGAAGTTATTTTTAGAAGTTACAGTCTCATAACATCTACATAACTTGGTTAAGTGCAATCTGATTTTTTTCCCCCATAGCTTCTTATGGAGTATTGGGGATTGCTTTAGGGAACAGGATCTTTTTCAAACTGAATTTTTTGAATAAAATTAGGCTCATTGTGTTCCTACATAGACCGGCTAAATGCCATAAAGAAGTGCCGTTACTGTTTTGGTCAGTCAGCAGTTTGAATGGTTTACTGAATGATTTTCAAGCATAAAAATATTTTTACAGAATAGTGACATTAATGCATATACTAATGATGTGTTTAAATATGGGTGAAAACAAATTAAGCTGTGTTTTCTTTGCCCGATTGTGACATTTGCATGCTGCTCTATATTAATGTTCTTGGGTTGCTTTAAAAAAGCAAACACACATAAACCCGTGTGTGTGTGTGTACGTGTGTGTGTGTGTACATACACCCAGACAAAAAAAAGAGAGATAGGGAGAGAGGGGAAGGGGGGGAAGAGATATACGTACCCATACACAAACTGCATACAAAATAGAACACAAAGCAAGTAAGTTCAAAGTAATATAAAATGTGACAATACAGGTAGTCCTCAGTTAACGAATTTCCATAACTAAGCATCATGGTTGTAAAGCATCAAGTACGTGACTATGCCACTTAGTGATGGCAATTCCAGCACTTCCAGTTGCCAATATGAAATGAATCTTCTACTATTTTTAAGTATGTTGTCACATAGTGACCATTGTGACCTTCCGCTGGCTTCCCCGTTGACTTTGCTTGTCAGAGGTCATTGGTGAAGCTTGCAAATAGCAGTCACATGACCACAGGAACACTGTGATGGCCAGAACTTTAAAGAGTTTGGATGGACAGGAAAGGTTTTCCCTGTTGTTGAGGACTACAAGAACTGGCATCAGAGATGTATAAGTATAGGTGGTCCTCGACTTACGACCACAATTGAGCCCAACACTTCTGTTGCTAAGTGACACACACGTTAAGTGATTTTTCCCCCATTTTATGACTTTTCTTGCCACAGTTGTTAAGGGAATTACTGCAGTTGTTAAGTTAGTGACATGGTTGTTAAGTGAACCTGGCTTCCCCATTGACTTTGCTTGTCAGAAGGTCACAAAAGTTGACCCCAGGGACACTGCAACTGTCATAAATATGAATTAGTTGCCAAGCGGCTGAATTTTGGTCATGTGACCATGAGAATGTTCATAAGTGTGGACAACTGTTCTAAGTCACTTTTTCAGTGCCATTGTAACTTCGGTTACTAAACAAACTGTTGTAAGTCAAGGACTACTTGTAGAAATAGGAATAGAGGTAGAAGTCTGAAAGTACCCTTTGCTGCTATCTCTTTTTACACCTTGCATTAAGGAGGTTCCCTTTTGAATTTCTTTCTTTGTTGTTTACATAGCTACAGGCTATGACCTCTCTTACCTGATTGTTCCTCAGTAACATCCCCACCCCATCTCCCAAGGTCATTCCCACATACCATTTCATCATAACAGTGATTTGGGGACACCTTGTATAAGCAAATGCCATATGAGTTTGATCTAGTAATGCCTGAGGTAGTGGACAGGGTCTTTCAGTCCTTCCAGCTATGTGTTAGAAGATCCATGGCCATCCTTCTGGTCCTTGCAGTCATGAATGCCTCTTTGTTGGATGGAGTCTTCTGCCCCCACTTAAGAAACCATTCTTGGACCCAGCAGTACTGGATATTTTCTGTCCAGTCTCCAGTTCTTTTTTTAAGGAAGACGGTTGAGAAGGTGGTAGGCTTGCAGCCCCAAAGGGCTGTGGAGGATGCAGATTATCCAGACCCATTACAGTTGGGTTTCAGGCCAGGATATACTATAGGTTGTCCTCAACTTACAACCACAATTGAGCCCAAAAGTTGTGTTGCTAAGCGAGACAGTTGTTTAGTGAATTTTGCCCCATTTTACGACCTTTCTTGCCAGAGTTGTTAAATTAGTGACACAGTTGTTAGGTGAATCTGGCTTCCCCTTTGACTTTGCTTGTCAGAAGGTTGCAAAAGATGATCACTGCTTCAGACAGGAAGGCGGTGCAGAGAGTGGTGAGAATGGCCCAAAAGATCATTGGCAGTTCCCTCTCTCCCATCCAGGACATAGCACAGAAGCGCTGCTTGAGCAGGGTCCGTAAGATTATCTGGGACTCTACACATCCTCTTCACGACCTGTTTTCCTTGTTACCTTCTGGGAGGAGGCTTCGTGGTATCCGAAGCAGAACATCCAGATTCAGCCAGAGTTTCATTCCATACAGCATTAACCTTGCGAACTCTCAAGCTTCCTCCTTCCGTTATATATTCAAGATGGACAATATTTAATATTTATTTGCTACGTATATGTAGGGATGTGGGTCTATACATATATTGTTCATAGTATGTTTAGGTGTGTGTCATGTATATGTTTCACTTTGAGAGCGGGCAACTAAATTTCATTTTTGATGTGTGCCATTGTGCCCACAGTATAAAAATGACAATAAAGGTTATCTTATCTTATCTTATCTTATCTTATCTTATCTTATCTTATCACATGACCCCGGGACATTGCATCCGTTATAAATAGGAGTCAGTTGCCCGGCGTCTGAATTTCGATCACATGACCATGGGGATGCTGCAATGGTCATGTGAAAAATGGTCATGTTACCTTTCTTATGTCCGTTGTAACTTCAAACTGTCACTAAATGAACTGTTGTAAGTCAAGAACTACCTGTATCCAAGTGGCATTGATAATCTTTTTGGATTACCTCTGGTGGGCTGGAGATGGGAGTGAGTATATCCAGCTGGGTTCTCCTTTATCTCTCAGCAAGTTTTGATGCCATTGATAACCGCATTCTTCTGGGTCGAGGGAGGAGTGGGAGGTACGTTTCTTCAGTGGTTCTGTTCCTTCCTCCAAGGTTGAGTCCAATCACTATTAATAGGAGGGAACTGTTCCAGTCCTTGCCCCTTTGGAGGATGTCCCGGATTCCACTCTTTCTCCGCTGTCATTTAATGTCTACATGAATCTGCTGGGCGAAGTCTTCCTTTGACCCAGAGATAAGTGCCATCTTTATGCTGATGATACATAGTTGTATATCTCTGCCCCAGGCCATCCAAGGAGTGTCACTGAGGTGCTTTCCCACTGCCTGGAGGCTGTGCGTGTCTGTATGGGGAGGAACTGACTTCAGCTCAACCCAGAGAAGACGTGAGAGGCTGTGGGTTGTAGCATTCTCCATATCTAGTTATTTTCCATCATTAACTGCGAATAAGGTAACACTCCCCCAGGCAGAGTTGGTGCACACTTTGGTGGTCTCCTCAAAGATCAAGTAGCAGCTGAGGCTAGGAAAGTCTTCACGCAATTACATTTTGTGTGTCAGTTGCACACATACCTAGAACGTTGGGTCACAGACACTCATGCCTTAATCGCTTTTCACCTGCATTGTTGCAATATGCTCTACATGGGGCTGCCCTTGAAGAGTATTTTGAAGCTTCAGCTAATCCAGAATGCAGCAGCATGGGCAGTAATGAATACTCTGCAGTACACCCACATAACACCGTTGCTTGCTGCACTGGCTCTGGGTGCAGTTCAAGGTGCTGCTGGTAACCTCTAAAGATTTACATGGCATGAGACCATATTACTTGTGGGACTGTCTCTCCCTGATAATTGCCCATCCCACCACTGAGTCTCATCAGTGAAGCAGTGTCCCTACAAACATGTCTTCTTGTCAGTACACCTGTTTTGTAGAACAGCCTCCCCTTTGAGATATGGGCAGCCCCAGTCCTGCTGGCCTTTTGCACAGCTGTAAACACCTGGCTATTTCTCCAGACACTGGAGGGTGCGAATGGAGCTCTGATGTTGGTGCAGGATGATCTAGTGTTGCTCTTGTAGGATTATTTTAGGAGCCTTAACTACTTTTGCTCTTTCCTTTTTATCCCATTTTTAATGCTATGGGTTATGATTGTTGCTTTTATCCACCCATCTTTAGTTAGATGGGTGGCTATTTAAATATGTTAAATATTTAATAGATAAATAAATAATTTTTTTAATGAAATGTGCTGTCAGCCACTGAAGTCACTCAAGGTTCGGATAGACCAGGAGTAGGCAACCTTGTCTCTTTTATGACTCGTGGACTTCAACTCCCAGAATTCCTGAGCCAGCATGGCTCAGCTTGGAAACCTCTCCCTTTCCCCTCAGCATGGCTGGCTCAGGAATTCTGGGAGTTGAAGTCCACGAGTCATAAAAGAGCCAAGGTTGCCTACCCCTGGGATAGACTAATAGATCAGTCAGCATCCTAAGATTGCAAATTCGCTCTTCAAGAGAGAATATAGCCCTGTGTTAAATAGACTGACTGCTGCATGTATAAGAGATTGATCTCCACCTTCTCTGGACTGAATCTGTTTATTTAGCCTTTTTGTGTCCCTTTCTTTAATCAAACAGTGCTGCAGTTACCCATTGATAGTAACTTGGATCCTGAGATCCATGGAGCGTATGCTAGACAGAGCTGTTTGGCCCCCAAAATAGAATTTGGTCTTTCATATACACATTATTGCTGATAATATTTGCTACTTTTTAAATATCCCCAATGCTGCTGCTTGAGAAGTAAGCTACAGCCCTTACCCAGACCCCCACACTCATTTGCTTTACAATATTCACTTTTCTAAAAGTAGCTCATCTGCACAGAATATCTAGCCTTTTGGTTTTGGTTTTTTTAACCTTTTGGTTTTGTTTTTTTTAAGCCTTTGAATTCTACATAAGCCTGAACCCTAGTAAAAAAGCCAAGGTTTGAATTTGCATATCTATTTTGGATTTCTTTTTTTGCCACTTATCATGAAATACATCTCTACTGCTGCTCCTTGTCTACATGAATGTGTGTTTTTAAGTGCATGTATGGGCGCACAGATTCACACACAGATGCCTAATATGTACCTTATATTGCACCCAGATAAATTAGGATTCCAAGTGATAATTTACAAGCTCTAATTATGGGCTTTGCTTTGCCTAAAGCATAGTTTAACTGGCTTAATGTTTAGAGCTGGCATCATCCTAATTGAATGCCAATGGCAGAGCAAATACTACTCCATCTGTGCACTGCTACGGCTAATGACTGAGATTTTGTGACACTTAAGCAAAGGCTGTCAAGCTATTTGAAGAGGAAGTAGGAAACACATGTAAGCAACTCATTTGAATTTTCCTGAATTGTTCTCTAAGCAAGGAAGAATATGAGAGGAGATCTCAGACCAGTCTTTCCCAACCTGGGCAGCTTTTAGAGATGTGGAAAACAAACTCCAGAATACTCTGGCTGCTGCCTGAATCTTCCTAATCTAGTTTTAGAACACGCAGCTTAAGAGTCAGGAGAATCCTTCTGCATTCAAATAAATGCAAGCGCTTTTCATTGTTAAACTATATCCACAGTGAGGGGAAGAGAAGAAGAGGTCTTCTAAGAACCATTTAGGGTTGCCAGGTGTCCACTATTTGAGTGGACAGTCCGCTTTTTTCACATGTTCACTATTTTCACAAAATAGTGGTCATTTTTTTATTCAAAAGCTTTATGATGAAATGGTACGTAATCTAAAGCTGTACAGTCTACTTTTTTTACTACTTAACACCCCCCCCCCCCCCCCCCCCCCCCCCNACCCCCCCCCCCCCCCCCGCTTATCCGCTATTTTTTGGAAGCAGACCTGGCAACCCTAGAACCATTCTTGGTTTGGCCTTGAATCCTCCCTACTTGTGTACTACCTTCAGTCTGGCATCTGCTGATGGGTTCAATTTACAAACATGAAACTAATTGCAACATATTTGGAGAGGACCAGGTTGATGAAAGGCAGTCAAAGAAGATGGTCCTGGAGAAGTATATCTGAACTATTATCTGAAATGGGGACATGTTTTTTGATGCCCCTCTGTGTTTCTCTGTGTCCTCTCTTAAGATTGATGCTGTAAGTTGCCTCTTTTACTTATCCTTCAGATACTTAAACCCAGGTTAGGAAACTATCTGCAGCCATAGTGGTTTGCATTCTGTTTTACAGACTTGCAACAGCTATCTTTTTAATGGGAACAGTTATGAAGTTCAGTCACTAATGCCAGGCTAACCTGATGTTTGAACCTGGTTCTGTTAGATCTTGGAATCAGCCAGAAGAAGAGGGCTATATTTCCCAGCTGAACACACACATGAATTAAGAATACAACACTTTAGTATTAAGTTTTTTTTCTGTCAGAATTTAGTATGGCCCAGCATTAGACAACAAAATGCTGAAAGATTAAAGTTAGTACAGCAAAATCCGTTTACATCAGGCTCAATCTTTTTGCAGAATGGAACTGGGCTATGAATCTTTATGAAACATCCCCTACTGATATTAAATATCTTCTGTAATGAGGATGCTGTAATCACGTATTTTTGCAAACATAGTTAAAAACAAACTCCATGTTTTGGTAAACATTCGATTTATCATGCTTACTTTCCAGGGTGGTTTCTCAGGGAAAAAACATGCAGATGTTCAATTTAATTCCAAAATTGCCCGAACTGTATCAAGATATTATTTGGGATATGCTGTCCCATAATTTTCTGTTCCGGATCCTCCCTGTGTTTTTGGTGTAAAATCACATTTGCCAAGAAAGTGAAGTTATAACCATCTCCAAACTCAGCTCTTCCCAACTAAATGCTCTGTAGATAAATTGTACAATTAATACCATACACTAATTTCTAGCCAGAGTGGCAAATAGGGAAAGGTGGCATTAAACTATTTAAATCAATATGAAAAACTTTTAGATCCCATGAAAACTATAGACACATGTTTTGCAGTCCAGAAATCCCAAAATGGCAACTTAATTAGATTTTCAGGACGCATTTTTTTTCTTTTCTAAAAATAAATTCATTTGCAAATAGAGGTGTGCTTGAAACAGAAAATGTATTTGGTTTTACAGCAGAGTTAGGTTGGAAAACACTACTCTACAGTATGGACGAAATCTGCACTATGGCTCCGATGTTTCACGGGACTGTTCTAGGAAGGTAACAATTCAGCCAAATGAAAAGCTGGAGTATCTTGGTTCTCGGTTTCAGCCAAGAAACTCTCCAGCGGAGTCTTTCTAGACCATGGGTCTTCAAACTTGGCCCTTTTATGACTTGTGGACTTCAACTCCCAGAATTCCTCAGCCAGGCATGCTGGCTGAGGAATTCTGGGGATTGAAGTCCACAAGTCATAAAAGGGCCAAGTTTGAAGATCCCTGTTCTATACAAAGAGAGCAAGATCAATGCCTATTTGGCCATTTCTGTCACCATCCATGTGGCCAGTGTGCCATCCCATCCACCAATGTTCTCCATGATTTCAGTAATGACAGAATAACAGAGTTGGAAGCAACCTTGTAAGTCATCCAGTCCAACCCCCTGCTCAGGCAGGAAACCCTATACCATTTCAGACAAATGGTTGTCCAATCTCTTCTTAAAAACCTCCAGTGTTGGAACACCCATAGCTTCTGGAGGCAAGTCATTCCTCTGATTAATTGTTCTAACTGTCAGGAAATTTCTCCTTATTTCTAGGTTGCTTCTCTCCTTGATTAGTTTCCACCCATTGCTTCTTGTCCTGCCTTCAGGTGCTTTGGAGACTACATTGACCCCCTCTTCTTTGTGGCAGCCCCTTAGATATTGAAACACTGCTATCGTGTTACTCCTTTTTATTAAACTACACATACCCAGTTCCTGCAACCCTTCTTCATATGTTTTAGCTTCCAGGCCCCTAATCACCTTGTTGTTCTTTTCTGCACTCTTTCTAATGTGTCAACGTCTTCCTTTTATTGTGGCAACCAAAATTGGATGCAATGTTCCCAGTGTAATCTAACCAAGGCATTATAAAGTGATATAACTTTATAGATATAAAGTGAGTAACACTTTACATGATCTTCATGCTGTCTCCCTATTAATGCAGCCTAGGACTGCATTGGCTTTTTTTGATGGCTGCAGCACATTGCTGGCTCATATTTAAGTTATTGTCTAGGAATCCAAAATCTACCTGTACATGCCTGAATGTAGGGAAGGTATACCCAACCAGCCAATTCCTACCTGATTCTCCCAGCACTATTTTTTAACCTTTCCTAAGCTGCCATTCATGTTGTTTTTGCCCACAATCTCTAACCCTAACTGTGGCTGAAGAGAATATATAGTTTGATGTGTGCATGGAGCATCTGAACCCAGCAGTTCAGAATGTTTTGCATGTGTGTATTAAAAGGGTCCATTTTAAGTACCCTTTTCTAAAAATCACCATTACCACCCACCCCAAAGAGGACCACAGTTTCCCACTTGTTGTATCATTGTGTTATTGTATACCCTCCTTGGTGTTCCTCCAGAATAAAGTATGTCTGGCCAAAGAAATGTTATCCATTTCTATCTTTCCCAAATAGATACAGAATAATTCTTAAAATTTTCCTGGAAACGTATTGAATGAAGAGCCATAGTGGCACAGTGGTTAGAATGCAGTATTGCACACTGACTGAGCCCACAGTCAGGTGTTCAATTCTCACTGGCTCAAGGTTGACTGAACTTTCCATCTTCTGAGATCGGTAAAATGAGGACCCAGATTGTTGGGCACAATATGCTGACAATATGTAAACTGCTTAAAGAGGGCTGTAAAGCACTATGGAGCAGTATATAAGTCTAAGTGCTATTGCTTTTATTTGTTTGTTAGCTCATTATTTGTTGAAGAAACCTTGGCTTTATAAAGAAGTTTAGTATTGCACACCAAGAGGGGGAAAAACCTTAACTGTGATTTGCAGAAGCAAAAGTGATAATAAATTGTATAAGAATAAAGCATTCATTTTTTGTTGCATTTTTTGTTTTTTTGTAACATGGTCTTTAGCATGCATAGATTCTATTAGGAATGAGGGCAGGGTAAGTTCCCACAATATAAGTTAATAAGTGGTAGAAATAGGGAAAGAGAAAAATATGCTTTTGATTTATTAGAATTTTATTTCTGGTATTTTTATTATTTTTTTCTGCCTGTAGTATGTAGACAGCTTCTACATATTTTAGTATTATAAAGTGGAATAAAATATATTAAAATATAGTTAACTATATGAACTATGAAAGTGATCTCTCCTCCTCCTTATAACCAGTTAACCAGCTCTTAGTTGTCCATCACATTAGAGCTTCAGCAGATACTATTTTAGTTATCCTTAAAATGCCTATTCGGACTATCTACCTAATGGAACTACCTGAGTGCAAATTGGAAGAATTCCAATTTGATATGAAAACAGGCAAAATGCTATCATTATTGAAAATGGAAAGAGCGAGCTCTATTTACTTGGAGATGTATGAGAATGTTCATATGTTTATTTTTAGTTTTATAAAATCAGTGTTTTAAAACAAAGAAGAGCTCACAAAACAGACGGCCTTACAGAAGTGCTGTGCTGCATCATATTTAAATAATTAGACTTCCGTCTTACTGAATTGTGTCTGCTCTTAGTTGAATAGTGATAAAAGCATGAATATTAGTACGGTTAGGAAATTATATCATGCCACCAAGTGACTGATTGAAAACTGGAAAAAAAGCTAACCATGAAATATGCCAAAAAAGGAAGCACATTTTGTTTGCATCGTTTTGCCTTTGGATTAAACAACCTACTATAAAGGAAAATTGCCACCACTTGCCTGCTCGCTTTACACAGACACATACACACACGTGTGTATGTGTGTGTGTATACATACATACATACATACATACATACATATATATATATACACATATATATATGTGTGTGTGTGTATATATGTGTATATATATATGTGTGTGTATGTGTGTGTATGTATATGTATATATGTATATATACAAACACACACATACATACACACACACACACATATATATAACATAAAATATAATATATTTCAGACAAACTAATAAGAAAATAAATGAATAAGTCATGGGAGATAATGTAGCAAAAACAGCCACATGACTAAAATGATTGCATGGCTACCACCCCAAAGGAGGGGGTGCACATTAAATTGTTTCATTACTAATTAGTACAGAGGCTAGGTAAGAACCACTGAGTCTCATGTAAAATGTACGAATGCCTAGACATCCCTTAAGATGAACATCTCTTATCAAATTATCCAGGGAAATGCTCCAAGTACAGAGTCAGAAAAATGCCCTTATTATTATTATTTCTTCTTTTTTAATGAAACCAGTTTATTGATGTTTTTTCATTTATGGCCTGTCCCCTAAAGGCTGCTGCAACATTTGAAGTCCACCGTGGCAATCACCGGTGGGGGTATGAAGCTGAGAGACCACTGCAGGATTCCCTATTTCAAAGCTTAACCAATATTCACCATTGACACAGCCATTCATCTGTGCTGGGCTGTTGGAAATCCTTTCTCTGGTTTTGCGCTCCCTTCAGGGAGCAATACTTTAAAGCGCAAACCCCTATTGAGAAGAGAGAAATCTCAGCATGGACAGCGGTGCCAGGATTCGAATTAATGTTGTCCATTTGCAGCAGCTAGGCATTGGAGCTCCCAACATATTAAGCTAGTGCCCTCACTGCCAGGGCTTTGTTTACTTGCATAGCACTTTGTGGCACTTCGGTTTTATTATTCATCCCCCACGTACAACTACCCAGCCAAACATAATCTCTCAGTGAATGACAAGACACTATTAGCATGTGCCTGAATTACAGAGAGCAGAGAGATTTGATTTTAGTGTCTGGCGTGCTTTTAACTATGGGTGTATGCCACAAATTAGCACACACACTGATATAGCTACAGAAAGGTAAATAATTACAAAATTTACTTCTGTGGAGTAGTTTAACACTTGTCACTTATTTTGCAGTTGCTGACACCTCAGATCTCTATTTTGGCACATATCAAGTTTTGACATGACTAAACCTACAATTTTGTGCCTCTTCGCGTACATTATCTCTTCTCCAGGAGAAGCACTGAGAAGGCGCAGGCTGCCATTAGTTCTTAAATGCATGGAGCCAACACAGAAAATTATTCTTTATTTCATTTTCATTCCCTTTATTACAGATAACTATCTAGGCAGATTTGTTGTGAGAAGTTTTAAAACTGACACAAGGTCTTTTTGTAAAGAAGAACATGGAAAAGAAAGCATAAATTTCTGGGCACAAAAAGGTGTTCTCTGACTCAGTCCGATCATTTAAACACAAGCTGCTTAAAAAGTAGAGATACTCTAGTCTCTGACCCAAAAAAACCACCCTCACTTGAAAAGAGCATCCCACAGATTTTAATGGATTTCTGTTTCAAAATAAAAATATAACAATATTAACTGCCCTAGTCTGAAATACTGTGAGGGCAATGCCAAATAAATGTTTTGAATTTGAGTGGGGATGGAGCTCCACTGAAAAGACTCATGTTGGTTTCAACAGGACGTCGGCATTTGCAGATTGTATATCAATGTACTATAGCTGTGCAAAACTGCTGGGATGGGAAGGTTGAATGGAGCATCTGACCAAGCCCATTACTCAAAGCCTTGAAGCACTTTGTCCTTTTGAACACTTAAGTGCCTCCACAGGTCCTCTGATTATGGACATAGTGAAGCATTTTCTTGAAGGTTCAACACAAAGTTGAACCTTCAAGACGACACAGCATCCTACCATTTGGGAGGCATCTTTTGAAAGAGCTTACTTACAGGTTATACAGATTTATCTCCTATTTCATGTGAGAGTTTTGGGCAGCATATATTTGTTCTTCTCCCAATCTGTTGAATAGAGCAGAGGTCCTCAAGCTTTTGGGCACCAGGGACCAGTTCCGTGGAGAGAGGCTTTTCCACGGACCAGAGAGTGTGTGGTTTTGTGTGCTGCCTGCATCCTGCAAGTGGGGCTTTGCTTTTTTGTGTGGACCGGTGGCTGGCATGGACTGTGGGTTGTGGACCCCTGGAATAGAGTACCAGATAAAGGCCAACTTGTAATGATACTTATAGTTGTAATTTGTAAGTTAATTCTGTTCTGATAGAATGCTTAGTTTGTAAAGCAGTAGAACCTTGTTAGTTATTATATCACTGCAAATGTAACAAGTTATAGCTTAGGTTTCATAACAGGATACTTTGTAGTTGATCCAAAACATGTGCACTACTTGTTAAATATGTTTAAACATCCTAGCATGACTGAAAAACATTAAATTAAAAGATACTTAAAAGTATTTTAAAAGTGTTGTCAATGCTGCTAACATCGGATGTTTTGCATTGACAACAAATGGAAATGTAGCCATATTTTTCCCTCTCACTTTTAGAGTTAGATGATGTTGGGAGGGAGGGGATGTGAATGAGAGTCTAGCTAGACATAACAACACTAAACTCAGTGTGAGAATCAAGGTTATTGAGCCCAGAGCTGATAAAGAATTGGCGGGCTGGAGAACTGGAGAGGAAGCCCGCTCTTCAAGTTAATTGGGGAATGTGATTTATGACTGTTAATTGGAGGAGGGAATTGTGCTTTGATACTGTGTGCCCAGGGGAGGGGAATTCAGTTTTTGGTTTCAATTATGTAGTGCCGACATTATGCTACTCTAATAAAAGATTCTTTAAGGTAAACAATGCCTCGAAGTTCTTTTGAAGAGTTTCATCTGTCGGAACCATGACAAGTGTCTTTTTAAAGACAGTCATGCAATGTTCTTAACCATGTTCTTCTTAACTATGTGTTTAGAGCAGGGGTCTCCAACCCCTGGTCCGTGGACCGGTACCAGGCTGCGGAATGCCAGCAACCGGGCCTCACAGACAACCAAAGCCCCATCTGTGGGATGCAGGCAGCATACAAAACCACACACTCTCTGGTCCGTAGAAAAACCTTTCTCCACGGAACCAGTCCCTGGTGCCCAAAAGGTTGGGGACCTCTGGTTTAAAGCACTTCTCAGCAATTTTAACCTTTTTAAAGATATATCATAACTAGCTATCCTCAAAAAAAGTAGCTCATCAAAGCTACTTAGCTGCAACCTTATCTCTTTAAATATCAGCCCGTGGCCTCCAATTATTTGTAATATCTCACACATCTCTGTTCAGTCCAGTCAAGATATGCTACCTATTTCAGTCCTTTTGTAGAGATATTTTTATCTGTACAAATAATAACCTTTATTAAAACAACAAAGTCTTTCTTTATGATAAATTCCTAGGATGTACATCATAAAAATTTTAGATTGGTGACAAAGATATAGAGGCAAAACGTTTCCCACTTATGTGCTTTATTATTTTTTATCAACTTTCCAAATTATTTCCAATTTATGCTGTAATGAGTCATCTGAATATAACCAAGGCAGATAATTGAAATAAAATATTATAAAGGAAATTAATATATATATGGAACAAAAAAACCTCTAACAAACATCTTATTAATGTTAAAGAAAACACTACTGGTCAAATAGCTATTGAGCTATTTAGAATTACAGTTCACTAGTATTCTATGGATCATAGATTTCTCACCCTTGTTTCAAAGTGAGCAGCCATAAAGGTTTGCCAAACCTTTGCATTGATTCAGTTTATCAAATTGAGATGTGCTGGATATTTTTGCTTTCCATAAATTTGGACAAGACAGTATTAACTCTTGTGTCTCGTAATATTTATTAGCTGAGATCTTCTGTCATGTTCTGAGTATGGTTCTTCTCATATATGAACATCTTCAAGAATGCAAATGAGGACTACATGGAGGTGACATGAATTCTACAATTGCAAAACGATGCAAGTTTGAAATTAGTGTGAAGCCAGTCTGTAGTGTGATGACACCTTGATGCATGCTATGTTGTTGGGGACATCATTTTGACTTTCGCTGTGTACTATGCCTACATTCTCATAAAGATAAAAGCAAATGATGCAAAACAGCAGAATAAAAATGTAATAACGTTAAATATCAGTAATGTCATGAAATCTGATATCTCAACAATATGGTATTTTGCCAATTAAGCATTAAACATTTAATCACACCTGTAGTAATGATATATCTTCAATATATATCTGAAGCTAGTATTTTTGAACATTAATTATGTAACTGGGAATTGCCTCTTTTGAGATAAAGTGGTGATGTACTACATTAAATATAAGCCTTCCTTGGTCTTTATTTTCCCAGATCTTGCTAATCTCTTCAAATCTCTTCCCAGTTCATTCCTACAATTTTTATACAGCACTATAAAGTATAGTACAATCAGACTCAGAAAATACACACGTGATGTTTGAATGTTTGTTATAAATTAGATCTTGTAATCCTTGTGTAATTTTTATATTATGTATGTAACGAGCAAAATTATTCTTGGGTGTTTCTTCTCTTTTTCAACTGTTTTCTCATTCAATTTTGTAGCCATTTCTTTCTCTGTCTCTCTCTGTCTCTGTTTGTCTGTCTGTCTCTCCCCCCCCCCTCAAATCTATTTTTCTTTGCTTTGGTGCAAGTTTGAGATAGAGGGCAGATGTATACAAAAAAATTTAAATATTTCATCCACTGTGATAAATATTTCCTAGCATTTTTCTAAAAGATGGCCTTTTATGGTTATTTGTTTGTTAAAATATATTGAAAAATCTAATATTCCTATTTCTGTTAATATTTCTCAATAATAGGTATTAAGTGTGTCAGATGTTAATAGTTATGCACACAACTATCAAACATGTAGCCTTACTTTACTACTGTAATTATTTCATTGATAATACTTTGGATATCCTGACCAGTAGCACACATTATTTAATTCTTCTTGCTATAGGAGATCAGAGGCTAATTGACAGAGGTATACATGTTCAAATTAACCCTATTTTCTGGGATATGTTTAAAATTAAGGGGTGCATCATGGTCTGAAGCACTGTCTCCCATTTCTCCTCCCAATATTTAATGTCAATCCTACAGTGGTTATATAAATTGTCAATATTAAGATTTATTTGCTCCTTAGGACATACAATTACTAATTACAGCTGATGGCAACATGTAGCCAAACTTGGTCAGAGTAAAAAAATAATAATAATTAAACAGGATCGGACTTGATTAGTTTTTAGTGTGAGTTCATCAGAAATCCCAGGCTAGTAGGCTAAATATCTCAAAAGAAGGAAATGACACACCATTCCATGAGGATTCCAGGAAGTGTCCAAGACTCGAGCTCCGCTTGAGAGAGATTCTACTTTTACAGGTAGTCCTCGACTTATGACCATAATTGAGCCCAAAATTTCTGTTGCTAAGTGAGACATTTGTTAAGTGAGTTTTGCCTCATTTTACGACCTGAATTTTGATTACATGACCACAGGGATGATGCAGTGGTTATAAGTGGTCATAAGTCACTTTCTTCAGTGCCTTTGTAACTTCAGTCACTAAATGAACTATTGTAAGTCAAGGTCTACCTGTACTTTATTCGCCAATGTTAATCATTATTAGGAGCAACTTTTCCTATTTTTAACTGACATTTATTACATTAAGCATACAAGAGAACAATAAGTGGAAAAAATTACATTCCCAACCTAGTGGCCTCATTGGACCACAGTTAATTATGGATCCAACTGGTAAAGGAACCTATCACCTGGCAGGTTAGAATAGGAGGCTATCTCTCTCTTCTCAAGTTCTCTCTTTCCTTTAGATCAGAGGTCCCCAACCTTTTGGGCACCAGGGACCAGTTAGATGGAAAGAGGTTTTTCTGCGGACCGGAGGGGGCGTGGTTTTGTGTACTGCCTGCATCCTGCAGATGGGGCTTTGCTTGTTTGTGCGGACTGGTTGCTGGCATACTGCAGCCCAGTACTGGTCCATGGACTAGGGGTTGGGGACCCCTGCTTTAGATCATTGGTTCTCAAACATTTTAGTCTCAGAACCCCTTTCTATTCTTAAAAGTGACTGGTGAGAATCCCAAACAGCTTTGGTTTGTGTAAATTATATCTATTGATATTTACTGCATTGGAAATTAAAGCTGAGACTTTGAAAAGTATTTGTTTGACACTGGGGTCCCCAGAAAACACTTTAAGAACTGTTTATTTAGATTGATGGAATGGAATGTTTTAGAATTTGGTTGCCTTTGTGGCCATACCAAAAGTGTGCCAAAGGTAATTAAATATATTTTAACTATCCTGTCAACTTCTCACTCTGACTAATAAAAATCTTATCTTGCAATAATTTATATTGCTTGAGATAACAAATGAACAGCATATTCTTGGCTTTGTTCTCATTGTTTTTGATAACAGTTATGGATGTCTTCATGATGCTTAAAGCTCAGTTGATTTTCTGCAGTTCACTTGCAAGTTGTTTGTGGGATATGGCATGTATCCTTAATAAAAACTTGGCTTTAGCTTTGTGTATTTTTTTGAGCATTTTTGTCAGTTTGAAATAGTTTTAAGATAAATCAAATAATATTAATCTCCTTTAAAAATGTTTTTCACATTGAGAATACATATGGTCATCAATTATTTCTAGATTATAGTTTAGGTAGGAGGACCAGGTATGTTAAGAACAAATGTATGCAGTGTCAGAATGAAAGCATGGGTTGTTATCTTTCACTTTTTAAAAATTGTCAGTTTATATGTTGATCCTTTTTTTTTTAAAAAAAGAGTTCATTTATATGTAGTTGTATGTAGTACTTGCTGAGTCTTTGTGATCCTTTTGATTCTTACAAACCTATGTCACTAATTGCTGTCTTTTTATGAGTGAATATACTTTGGCATGTTATCAGAGTGGCTATTGGGTGGTGCTTATTATTAGAAGTAATTACGATTAGAATTAATAACATTTAAGGAATTCCTCACAAAAAAATTGCAAATATATAAGTAACAGAGTTTATGATAAATTATTTTTAAATTATACAGAGGAGCATTAGGAAAGGTTGAGATGCTTTTTAAAATCTGCTGTGGAAATATTAACTGTAGTTTTGGTTAAATATAAGGATCGCATTCTCAAAGGCAGTGTTGGAGGCTGAAGGACTATAGATTAGATTGCAATAAATCTAACACTGCAGTCAGTCACCAATTCCTCCAGCTTAATTATGACACTACTAAATGTGAAAATCTATTCAGTGCTAGGAACACTTTTCACATTACATTCCTGCTAAAGATTGGCTGTTAAGAGCTCATTATTGGTAGTTTTCTAAAGAGCGGTTTATTAAACACTGTTACCTAATAAGCATCTTTGGTGGTGCAAATTGCTGAAAACAGTAATGAGTCTGATTAGACTTCGTTTCAATTACGACAGCTTGTCTACCAGGCAAAAAAAAAGAAAAAAAAAAAGCAACCGGTCTTTTTTTCTTTTTCTTTTTTTTAATCTGGGTATAAGACATTACATGGTTTAAAAGGAAAACACTACCTCTGTGTTTCCTTTCCACAGTTCAGTAATGAATAGAAAGAAGCTGCCCGATTGACATAGAAAACAAAAGGGACAGAGGCATAATTTTGTGGGCTTTAAACCTGCTAAAGCTTTCTGAGACATGATATGATTATACATTATTAGATATACACACATGTATGTTGATGTACTCTCTGCTTTTTGTTTTAAGAGATAGCTATAATTGAAAGGAGCTTTCTTTGTAAAGTGGCATTTAAAATGTATACATTTGTTAATTAGCACACTTTGCATCTCAGTTGTTGGTGGTTTTTTTTAATCCAGCTATTAAGGTTTTCTGATTTGTCAAGGTAAATAGAACCATTCAACTTTTAAAATCAGCACTCTTTGCAAAATTGTTTTAAACTACCCGTGCTGATTGTGTTAGGATGCTTAAGTAAATATTCATTCATTTCTAAGCTTAGCTTGGGTGTAAAATGTGTTAACTATATTTAATGACTGTCTCTCTATTAAATCATGCTTTGAACATTATTACGGAAAACTGGGCGGAGAGGCGGGGTGGGGGAGGGAAATGTGGTTAAGTCCTTAAGTGTTTAGCTGTCACTGTTGCTGTTTAGTTGTTGCGCTGGCAAAATTTTAATGAGTCTAGGTGAAGTGATAGAAGTTCTGTTTTAAGGCTGTCTGAGATTTCTGGATGCTTTTATATATATATATATATATATATGACTAGTAATCAAAGTAAATTATATTATTGTCTTATAATATATATATGTATATGTATGTATATGTATGTATATGTATGTATGTGTGTGTGTATATATACACACACATACATATGTGTATACACACACACACACACACACAGAGCTCCTTTGTGGAATGAAAGCTAGTGAAATATGGTACTGTAATTATGGAAACCAGCATTATTAAAGAATAGAGAATTATTGCAAACAATGAGAATTAATGTTTTGGAATTTGCTGCGATACAAGATAGGAAGTATATGAAAGACCAATTACTAGTTCATCAAATGTATTCCAGACTATATGAAAGACCATATAGCTTAAAACAGCAAACATCATAACATCCTTTTTGAGAAGGGCTTAAAACAATTTGGATTGGCTGACCCTAGTTAAATACTGTTTACCCTTATTGAGAGGGAAATCGCAACNATAATATGTATATACCTTGATAATTAACAGAAATCCATAATCTATTAATATAATGCAAATAGATAATAAAACTGGATCTATTCAGTTATAGATACACAAACCAGCTGCTATTTTTTTTTAATCTAAAAAAATTCAAGAGATTCCCAAACTTACTGAAGTGTGCTACATAAATTGAATCATTTTACTGTTTCTATTGGCAGAAGTCCAACTTTATGGTAAGCATGTATAATTGTGGATATTATCTTAATTAGTTGATTTGAAAGCAGAAAGGGTGAAAGGAAAAATAAATACAAAGTTTTGGGAAATGATTTTTTTAAATCACGAACAGGTAGACTTATTCGATGTCTCATGTCTGCACCCTTTCAAAAAAAAACTTGCACATTAACACCGTGTCTGTCACCCATGCCGTTCCTTCTTTCAAGTAAGCCTCCAGTGTTACTGTAAAATGTATGCTGTTTCTGTGAACTGGGGCAATATACCAAACAGTGATGATAGGGAAGTACAGTAGTACTAGTTTAAATATTTGTGCTCAAGTGTATCTATTTTTAATATGCCAATATAATGGATGAGTTTGGATTTCATAGTAAATAATAGATTATGAAGGCAATGACATGTGATGTCTGAATGTACTGTATGCATTCATTTGCATATATCCTTAGAAGTTTCAGAAAATTTCAAAAAGGGCTATCTTCCTCCAGGCTTTTTCAGTTTTTCAGTTTCATTAACAGTTTACTGGTTTACAATTGCTTGTCTTGTGTGTTTTATGGGTGGAAAAAATGTATATGAACTGTGATAGCAGTTTCAGAATTCCTTCCTCAAACTTATTTTATTTCAAAACCTTTCATTGGACGAACAGGCAAGGAAACACGTTGATGGACCGCATAGCTGAAAGATAATCAGCAAAGGGAATGCCAATTTTACCCTGATGTTCTAGTGTGTCAATTTGTTTACTCATTTCTTGTCACAATGAGGAGACAATATATTGTAGGAAGAAAAGAAGGCTGGGTCTGTTAAAAAAAATACAACTAATTCAAGATTCCCCTTGACCTTTTAATTGAACAAAAATTAGTGCTATATCAGATTAATTTAGGCAGCATTGTCTTTGGGAGTGCTATGTGATTAACTGTACTTATTACTCTGACAGCTATATTTCATAATCCATCCATTTTATACAATACTGCAAAAATACATTTCTATTCATGAGGGGGGTGTGTGTGTGTGTGAACTCTAAAGAGGTGTATTTTGTACAATATGTAAAATAGTGGGAAAGAGATAGTAGCCAGGGAATAAATTGTATGTATGTGTGTATTTAGTCTATTAAAACCATTATGCTCTTAATCCTATACTACATCAGCAGCATGCCAAAGCAGTTTGTCTTCATACATCACCTTGTATATAAGAAACCACCCTAAACCCAGAAAACCTCATTTCATATGTAGTTTTCTTTCCCCCCACAGCTCTCGGATCAAAGTTATTTTCTTCAGGCTGAACTAAATTATACGCAGGTCCTAGGAGTGAAGGACATTGAATTAATGCACCATGTCACCCAGACATGGCTATAGAATATTTCTCTCCAAACCTGAAATGCAACAGCTTTGTACAATTGCATTAAAAATTAATGTACGAATGACCAATTATATCAAAATGTGTAAATAACCCAAACATTTTGCAAAGCCCTTTTCCATTTTGTAGCAACCTTTATATATATATAAAAAAAAGAATTTCCCCCCCCCCTGAAAGTATTAGATTATAAACTGTACGTCCTCTCCTTTCGTTTACTAGTCATGATATACTTTAATCCAAATGAAGTAGGTACATAACCTGATGGGCTAGGTAGGACCATTAGAAGTGGGAAAGTGGAAGGAAAACACATAGGTTTTATTACAGATGTGTGTGGCATATTGGCCTCTAAATCTGTGCAGGCATACCTAAGTGTTACTCAGTGATTGACTACCATTTATTTTAAACTTTCCAGATTGTTCTTTGCCTTCATGTACTTCAAGAGAACACACCAGTACAGAGAGGCCTCTAGAATTAACCCGACTGAACTTATAAAATGTACATTTTTTTTGTGTTCCTGCATGTTGAATCTTCAGGATTAAAAGCAGGCAATTGGTATTCATCTGCTTGTCGCGGTGTTTTATTTTATTTTATTTTTTGAAAAAAAAAAACGGGAGCGTTCTTGAAGCAGCAGAGTGCAGAAAAAATGAAAACGTTGCTGATTAACCTAGTGTTAATGGTTCCTAGGACTTAAGAAAAAACATAGCCTTATTCAGCAGTCTGCTACCAGCAGATCTGCTTGTCGGTAAAAGCCCAAGAAGTTTCTGTTTTTTTCTCTCTCCTCATTAAATAGAAGGCTTTGGTGGAATGATAATAAAAGAGAGTAACTTGGCCTCCTAAGAAATAGATGACTTTAGTAATGAGATCACCATACAGAAACTTCCTGCATTCATGAAGAGCATTCACATGTGCATCATCCCTAGCAAGTACTAAAATTGACACTACTTGAAGCTGAACAGATTAGATCAGTGGTTCTCAACCTGTGGGTTGGGACCCCATTTGGGGTCGATCGACCATTTCACGGGGGTCGCCAAGCAAGGCTGTCCGCCATTTTTTTGTCCGCCATTTTTTCCCCCTTTTCCAGCGAGTGCCTTACCTCCCTTGGGCTGGGCCAGCTGGTGGTCGGCCTGCTCCGTCTCTGCCGCTTGCCAGCTACGCCTCAGCCGGCGCAGGGGGCGGAACCACGCATGCGCAGCGCTCCCGGGCAGGGAAAGTCCTTGACTTACGACCGGTTGGGTAGTCCTCGACTTACAACCGGTTTAGTCCTCGACTTACGACCGGTTTAGTCCTCGACTTACGACCGGTTTAGTCCTCGACTTACGACCGATTGGGGTCGCGGCATTAAAAAGGTTGAGAACCACTGGATTAGATTGTTGATCTTTATCAACAAAGGCTGCTCTTCTTATAGACAAAAAGCGGAAGGAAAGATAGAGACCACCACTTTAATCTTTGTATGGGTAGGACAAACACTTTTGGAAAGCTATAGGTTTTTCTACAAGTCTGTAAACCGTAAAATGCAAAGGTTTTTTTTTAAGTAAATGAAAACCCTCAGAATAATTGGCATTCTATAATATAACTGTTCTGTGGTTCTGTTTCACGATTTGTTAAATAAAACTAGAAAGTAAATTGAGATTTTTTTTCCCTTATGCACCAATATGACTTCTCCTTTTTTTTTTTTTTTTTTTTTGCTTGAGTATTGTTCTTTGGCTTCAAGGCAAGAGAAAATGCTCAAGCATTTTTATCTGTGAACATAATTCTACAAAAGCAACTAAATATGCAGTGACATAGTCACATATCAGTGGGAAAGCTTTGGAATTCAGTGAGGACTTATATCTGAGTGGACATATACAAAATTGCACTATAAGTGTCTCTGGCACATTACCAAATTTCATCCCTATTTACATAATTGACTAGTAAACACTGACCTTTACCATGGCAGAAGTCAAATGTCATTAATAAGAATTAGTAGTAAAACTCAAGATTAATGAAATAGTTTCTGGAAATGATTGAATTTCAATCTAATTTCCATTTTGGCTGAAAACATAGGCATGTAATAGAACTATCTATGGAATACCATAAATCATTTTTCACATTGTTTCTTATATACTGTGGGCTTTATTTAACGAATATTGAAATAATATTTTGTCTGTAATGCATATGTTACATATTTTAATTACCTTTGGCTTTATCCTATTTATTTCCACTTGCTGTTAATTTTTTTCATATACATAGTATTAAAAGCAATAATAAGAACTAATATAAATTAAATAGAACAGAGAAAACACAAAAGAAACAAAGAAAAAGCAAAAAGCAAAAAATGCAGTAAAAGAAGAAAATTGAAAAAGTAGAAAAAAAGAGAAAGATATGAAAAAGTAGCTTCCAATATTCTTCACAGCAGTTTTAACTATAGTTATATTTTAACCGCTCCCAAATTTACATAATGATTCTCTTCTTTCTATAATCTATCTTGTCTCATCATCAAAACTATAAATCATATTTATGCAAAAGTCCATAAGTCACTAATAAATGTAGATACTGTCCTTTCTTTAAACCAGTTTGTCATCTCAGTGAGTTCTGTCTATATTTACCAACCATTCCTCCATGGTGGGTATTGCCAAATTGTTCCATCTTTGTGCATATGATAATCTTACTACAGTAATCATATATCTGTTTATCCATCAATCCAAAAAGGAAAAGTTCTGGCTTCAGTTGATATTAACCTTTAAAATACTTTGCCCCTTAATGTTGATCTGAGTTTTTAATATGTTTGATCAAAATTAAGCTCTTCTGAGCCCTGTTGACTTCAGTGTGATATTACTAAGCATATTTTTTAATATTCCCCCCAAAATCAGCAGGAACAAAAATGAAATAAATACGGCTGGATCGTATCATTTGATACTTTTTCATAAGAAATTAAACCTATTGGTAAATGGAGTAGGAAATAGTCCCAATGTTATATGCAACAAACACTGGTAACAAAACACTGTAAAATTCAGAGTGGAAAAAATCTGTATGGGAACTTGATGTTGAGAACTTGAGGTACCTCTATAGAGAATTCTAATTGAGTTGTCCTTTTATAATCAACTTCAATCAAAAAAGTTGATTTTATTAAATTATTTTGTCCTTATAATAAATGAAAACAGTAGCATGATTGATGCATTTTCTAATTAGTTGCCTCGTTCCTTTGTTGATATGTTAAGCATTCACTTTGATATCAATTTTTGCTAGTATGGGAGTTCAGCAGTTCTTGCTAAATAAGTTAAGACAAAAATGCCTTCATAAATGTTAGAAGCGAAGCATCCAAATGATGAGAATTTTGCTAGGGAGGAAATGGGGGTAATTTGCTGGGACGGTAATTGAGAGTCACGAGGTGTGATTTAAAAAGAATAATTGCATAGTGTAACCATATTAAAATTAGGTATCTATAGGTTTAGAAATGTTCCTCTAATAAGTTTCCAGAGGTTTAGTATGTTGTCATGATATTTAAGTTACACTATTTAGTAATGGAGAATGTAAGGTTTTAATATTTCCTCATTATCCATGATTCTCTCTGCAATCAAGTACTTGTAAGAAAACGGAAATACAAATATTTGGGCTTTTAAACATCTACTTTGTCTACTTTTGATCCTCCTTTCATTTCTTCTGTGAGCAGAACAGTTGCATCATCGTCATCATCATCATCACCAACATTGTTGGTCTTGTTGTTAACCATTTAAACATAACATTATTCTTCCCATATGCTGACATTTCACATTCATTTTAAGCCATTATTATTGACCACATATCTGGCCAAAGACCAACCTAAAAGCATAGCTGACTTCTTGTTTCTTTTAGGCCGGTGGCCACAAGGATTTTTGAAAGTAGAAAATGACCCTTAGGATACTATTTGTCCATGTACAAAAGAGCCATTGTAATACGCATGGCCATCCATGAAGCTCCACCTTATTAGAAGGCATTCCTCTCTCTTTCTTCTCTTAGACCCATTCTTATTACCTGGGAATGCTTTCTGTTTTTCCAGCTACCTTTTCCTGAATTTGTAGGAATAGTTCTAAATAAAATACTATTCTGCATCTAATCAAAATACTTCTTATCTTAAGAATTATTTGAGATACATTCATGTACATAAAAATAAGGCTACAGCTTGGTCCTTGGACATCTTCAGCTCAAGCAAGTGAAACACTTTTAAGAGCGCTTGAATTATTTTAAAAGTCTATTTTGAAAATCAGGAGTAGAAGGTAGTCTGGCAGGTGCCAAAAGAGGCGTGTATGGTCCCAGTAATGCTCAAGCGCCATTTGTTATCTACTGTGCTATTCTAGCAGGCAGTATGTGTGTTAACTTTAACTGTTTGAAATAATAAAATCTAATCCATTATTATTCTTAAAATGAAGCTTTCAGAATATGGGAACCTGTATTTTCAATTTCTTATATACATCTATATAGCTATAAAATATATGCAGAAATGGCTTATGTAAGTCTGTCTTTTTAAAACTGCAGAACTGAAAATCAAAATGGTCCCTATTAAGGATCTGATTCTTAAAGATATTGAGCATCTTCAGCTCAATGAAGCCAAACACTTGAGAGCACTTGACATCTTTGAGCACTGGGATCTCATCCGAGTTGATGGATGTTTCGCCTCTGATGTGGTATCAGGTGTCTGTATTCAATCACTTCAAACTAATTATTATAGTCCATGTTCTAAATGTTTGGCTCCTAGCACTTGAAAAACTGAGAAAATAGAATTGCCTAATAGAACAAAGGCTATGCTGTTGCAATAATCAATGTACTATGCTGTTTTAGTAAATATAAATTTAAGGTTGAGGCTGAGGTTGATTTAAGATATTTTTGAAAAGCTCTGGATCTAGAGTTGGTAGTTCGAACTTCATGTGGCCCTCGTTTTTTTATTCTTTGTATTTTTTGTTATCACACTTCTTTTTCCTTTTAATCTATGGTAGCAAGGGGGGGACATATAAAAAGTTCCCCATTCATATTTCATGCGGAGTTAATACAAATTAAAATCATTGTGAATTGCCTAACTCCCAATTGTATAGGTAATCAAATTATTTTCTGTTTTTTACATTAACTTAAATCTAATGGTTTGCACTGCTGTCTTTACCTCTCTGTATCCATGGGCTTGATTGACTTCATGGAAAGAAGGTACGGTAAATATGGTCAATCGTAGGAGTGAAGGTCCCTACTGCATCAAGCGTCTTTGGGCCAGTAGTATCCTTGCTGGGTGGTTGCTTCTATTGCTCTGCTTCTTTTCTATTTTAAAAAAAATATGAAAAAAAAAATCCAAGTAAATAAAGTATGAAGGTAACTTTTTCAGGGGGAAAAAAGGTAATTTTACATCTCAAAAAGGAAGAAGAAAACATATGTTTTCTACAAAGATGTTGCTTTTGCATACGATGGATAAGTGAATAGTTGTGAAATTTCCAATTACTGATTTTTGTTTAAGGGCATTACTGGAAATGAGCACTTGTACATATGGGTGGGGAGCAAGGGACAAGGCCAGTGGCTTTGGCAAGGAATATGCACAGGCAAAGCTGCCATCAGCCCGCTTCTAATGGATAATCGGATGCATGTCTCACTTACAGCTTTAGCTCTTTGCCCTTTAATTCAGTAGACCAGCCCTATTTAGCACAGCTCTTATTTGCAGCCTAAAATGAACAGAATGTTATGTTGAATTCTTTGACGGTACAATGGCAAGGACATAAAATTAACACAGATGGGGAGACAATTGTTTCTTTTTGCCTCGATTCGTATGAACTAATGTTCATGAGGAGAAGAAGAAGAAAGAAGTATGCCTTCAGCATGAAAGGGTTCAAGATTTTTCAACTCTTTTCTGGGCTTTTGTATGCTTCCTCCATTTTGTTCTTTCTACAGGAAAGCAAGTCTTTTTGTTTTGTTTTGTTTTGTTTTCTTTTGCTACTGGAGTGGCCAATCTTAATATAGTTGGCTTAATTGTTAATCTGAAAAGTAATTAATCCCTTTGATCGCATGAGTTGGAATAAAAGCACCGAGAAATAGCGTAGATGGTTACAAAAGTAACTCAACTATTATACTAATTTCTACTAACCATTTAAAACAAAAGAAAACAAAAACTATCTTCCTCTCTCTCTCTCTCTCTCTCTCTCTCTCTCCCTCTCCCTCTCCCTCTCCCTCTCTGCCGCCCTCCCCCCTCCCCCTCCTCTCAGTTTAGATTATTTTCATGCTAGATACTGTCCATCTGCATTTGCCTAACAGAGGCCCAGGTGTCCTATAATTCTAAAGCATATCTTCTTTAGCCTTGACAAGTTTTAGAGGTAATATAAAGCAGTGGACAGGGAACATTTATGAAGTTTCTGGCATATCTCTGAATATGGTATTCCGTAAAATATTCTGAAATGACATTTTTTCCTTTTAAATTATAGATAATGAAATGGTGAAAAAAAAACAAAAGGAAAGAACCCCTGATTTGAAGCAATTCTGATTATTTTAATTTGCACAACAACAAAAATATAAAAATGGACCCTCATTTGTACATGAAAGCTTTTTTGTAGAACCATTTACATATGCTAATGATATTATCTGTAAAGGAATTTAGGACTCTCTGTGTTCAAAACTGAACTATTGCATGTCTTCATTCTTGGAGAGGATATTTCCTAATTTTATCTCTTTAGTATCATTTTTTGTTTTTATCTTTTATCACAAATAGAGGTATATCATGTCAGATGTCAAATATTAATTTACTGATATAAATTTAGTTGCACTGATCTCTGTTTCAGTACAGATTACGTGAGAGCAGAGCAGTTACTATTACCGCTTACTTTAAAATAATTATGCAGCTTGCCAATTTTTTTCAGACCACGACAGCTTTATTCCATAATATTCCTTCTTTTTAATCTTTGATCTGCCAGCCTTGGTGCAGCTGCATATGCTGGAATAAAACCACTTAAAATAGATAATGATTTTGTAATTAAACATTAACTTTCAAATACAACTAATTAGTACAACTAGTAGAGCAAAAGTTTACACTTTAGTTTAGGAGAACAGGCCCTCTCCCTTAAATTCATATTATAAATTCTGAAATGCTGCCTTTTACAACCTTTGTTAAATGCACTGGTACTTAGCGTGCGTCAATAAATAAACTTTCAATTATTGTGCGGAGAGCAGATCCACAGCTCGGATAGCAATCTGAAACCAATGGGCTAACTAGTAATTATGCCAAATAAATAGTTTTGATGCATGTGAACATTTATGCCAGAAAATGAATACCTGACTTGTTTTTCCAGGATCAGATGTAAGAAAATAGATACTTTATAATACATATTTTATAATACATATTTTATAATTTGTGGGTTTGTGTAGGTGTATGTGTGAAACAGAGAAAGAAAGACTGTTTTACATCAAGTTGGCCATTAAATTAATGTCTGTTTGCCACTTTCCCCCCACTCATTTATACCCAATAATCTTCGTTCATTTTGTATTTTCCTATGTGTAAAAGAATATCAGATACAATCAAGCTCTATTAACACGACTAAAATTGTTGCCACAGACTGCCATGAAGTGAGGGTAATGCCAGTAAGTGCTTCTAATTCTTACCCTATTAAAATATTTAAAAAAAATCTATTGAATTACCCTACCTACTCTTTATGCAGGGAATACAGCGGTAGAAGACGGGGAGTTTAGCATGTCGTTCACACAGCCTAAGACAGAAGAAGGAAGAGTATCTTCTGCCCTATATAACAGGAAACAGAGTGATCAGAGATTGCAGGCTGGAAATAGCACCATTTATATGGTGGCACAAAGAGCACAACAGACTGGGTCTTGTCAATCGTGCAAGAATACAAGATAGCTATAGACAGCATGCATCTGCACACACAAACACCCAGCTTATGTATGCTCATAGTTTTTCTGTTAGAAGACATTTCAGAGATCCCCAGGTTTTTTGCCCTAGTGGGCACACTTGAAAATTTGAAAGTATATTACAAGTGTCATTACAAATGGCTGCTATGGGCCTTGCCTATACACAGAACAGGCCTTCGGGGGAACGTGGCTAGTGACAAAGCATTGGCATATCAGAATGTTGGCCATCCTCCCTTTCTTTGCTTAATGTGGTCTTGTTTTGAACAGGCAGGCACAAAGCACAACTTCAGCCACCTGTCAGATTTATAAGGGGCATCCTAAGAGGCCTTCTTCGAAATAAAGTATTTTTACATAATGTTTTAATGTAAAAAAACCCAAATCAGGTAGGGAACAGGTGGCAGATAAGCATCAGGATAAGCGTCCACAAACACAGGGGCACTCCATACAGATGCGACATTAACCCACACTTGTTATCTAAGGACTGAGCTGTGAATTCAGATTTTACTTGAAATACAGTATATAGGAATAACTGTGTTATATATTACTCCAAGGTGATGAATGGAACAGTTTGAAAATTTTAAAGCTAAAAAAGTGATATAACTGTAATATTTTTAAGTCTGTCTCCATAATTTTTCTCTGCATTCAGATCTTTACTACATTGCAAGAAACCATTAAATGTTTCATGACAGCGGTGTATTTATTAGCTCCTGTATGGCTTTTTTTTTTTTAAATGAGCTGCGGAAATAACAAAAGGTTTGATGAAAAAGCATTTGACCTCTTTCACATTTCCTGAATATTTGCAGATCTTTACCACTGAATATAACCAGAGCTTTCTGTAGGTCCAACTGAGAATCTAACTAAACAAAGAGCTTGCTGATTGTTTCACTTATTTATTACACAAAAAATCAATTTGCAGTATACCAGTGTGAAAAAGTAATAATTCTCCAAATTCAAGGAATTTATAAATCTGAATAAATTCCACAAAATGTGAGATTTTTTTAACTCCCTCTCAATGCAGAAAAAGTTATGAAAACAATTCTACACTTGTGAGGCTCCACCAATTCAAAGATGGAGAAGATAACAAAGAACTTTCCCAAAAGTTGTTGTCCTGACAAAATCACTCCAACTGCATGGGATTAAAATAATCTAGGAAATATTAGAAGCCCCAGAATAATAGTGTTCTGCATCACTTTTGCTTTAGCTTAAGTCGATGTTCAAGACTCAACCACCCAAAAATGCTGGGTAAAAATGGGATTCAAGGAAAATTAAAAAGGCAGAAGATATAGGAGATGACCAGGCTGAGCCCAAGGGGGAGGTGTCAAACGCGTCATAAGTCAGGAGTCCCTTCGTGCCCTCAAGAGATCTAAGTCCAGCCTACCTTGAGTTCCTTAGATTAATGTCAGGTGCCCAGGAAATCAGGAGATTCAGGCAGTTCAAATGAGTATAAAGATGTATTGCAAGCTTAAGTTCTCTGCAAGTATTTTACCAAGTGACTGTTAAGGGAAATTCCTTCTATTCTAAGAATAGAAAGGAATTCAAGGTGGGCTGTACTTAGATATCTTGCAGGTGCGAAGGGACTATTGACGTATGATGTGTATGACCTCTCCCTCAGGCTCAGCCTGGTCATCTCCTACAGAAACCATTGTTTATTAAAATATCATTGCTCATCTCAAGTTTGCTCTAAAGCTCCTAAATGACTCTTCAGTCTTCATCAGACCAATGAAGCAAGAGTGGTACTTTGTGGGCTAAATGGGTATCATTGTGTTTCCTGGAAACCAGTCAGTCAGAATGTTATGCCAGCTTTCAAGTAGTTCCATAATTTGGACACACTCTGCTGATTTAGGGCCTGGATGATGTACAACATGACAGAACCATGAAATCTACTTTCTACTAGGAAATTCTACAGGAAAATATCAAGCTCTACAACCTACCCATCAGCTGAAGCGCACATCATGTAGCAAGACAATGATCCCAGACGTACAGGCCAGTCTAAAGAGAATGCACGATGAACAAATTCAGGATGTTGCAATGGTCAAGTAAGAATCAGACCCAAATCCCTGCGGGAAAACCTGAAACAAGCAGTTCCTGCTGGAAAACCTTCCAAGTATTACTGAGTTAGTCATGGAGCAATGAAGCAAAACTCTTACACAAGATGTGAGAGACTAGTAACAGTTACAGGATTATTTGCAGAGATGTAAAAAATAAAATAAAAGGCATAGCCTGTTGGCTGAATCAAAGTAGGGAATTACTGTACTTTTTCAAATTGGCAGATCATATGCAGGATTACTTTGTTTCTGAAATAAATGGAAAAAGTACCAAACTTTGGCCACTTAGATTCCTTTTATAAAATAATAGGACCTATATGAAAATTCAAAATGGGGAACATATTTTTTCAGGGAAATTTTACCTTCCAGCGGTTTAGAGAGCAAGGTTGCAGTTGAATAAATCTCTTTCCAAATTTTGTATATGATGCTTATTTTTATCAATGAAGAGAAACTTTATTCTAGAAGCTTGAATTTTCTGCCTTTTGTGTTTTATAATTTCTGAAAACTTAAAACTCCAAAGATGTAAGCATGAAAGAAAGACTTTTGTTAAAAAGAACTATGAGGTTAATGCATATCTCTTTTCTACTTTTTTTTCTATTTAATAAATACCCTGCTTGTGATTTTTTTTCTTGCTCTTTCCAACTTAATGTGAAATATTGTGAAGAAACTGCCAACAATTTCTTAATGAAATTAGATGCTTCTATAAATTATGTTTAATTAAAATTGTGAAAATATAGCTTTCATGAACCCGATAAACTTATTGCATTGAGTCCCATCTTTTTTAACTAAGCTGAGGATTCAGGCTTCATAATCTCACACAGTGTAAAACTTTCAGTACTGGGTCTAAGTTATGTTATTAAATTCTTGGACTAAGTGAAAAAGGATACCTACGTGAATCTTGTCAACAGCCTCCAGTTTAAATAATCCAAATTCATATCAGCGCTATTGCAATAAAATTTATTTACAAATTAATCCCGTTGCTCTATTAATTATTTGTGTAATTACTGCAATTCTTCCCACCTTGTTTTCAGTATTTCTTAATCATTAAGCCGGAAGCCTGACAGCAGTGCCAGCCCTGGCATGATTCTTTTTGACTAAAACCTTGTAAATTAACACAATTAGCACAGCATCATGCTGCTAATTAACTTCCTGTGTCTGGTACAGCGGATGTGCAAACAAGGAATAGGGATTCAGCAGGGAATAAACATGCCACTCTGTTGCCAAACTATATGTTGTGTTCCGTCTAGCTCAGCAGGGCTAAGACAGTCACGCCAAGATGCTGGAGTCAGGCAAAGAAGAGCTAAATGAAGAAGCGCAAAATAGGAAGAGTGCAGGCTGTTAAGCAAAAGATAGTAGTAATTTATCAGAGAAACTCTGTCATCCATGTTTGATGTATCACGAGCCTTTTTATCTGAGCATCTGTTCCAAATAATGGCAAATAGGGAAAGAAGGAAAGGAAAGGAAAGGAAAGGAAAGGAAAGGAAAGGAGGAAGAAAAGGAAGGAAGGTTGTTTTAGTGCTGCCTACTAGGCAGAACAGTCTAAGGTGATATGATATGATAAGATGAGATGATAAGGTAAGATAAACTTTATTGCCACTTTTTCTGTGAAATGGCACCCATTAAATGAAATTCTGATGCCTGCTCTTAAAAGAAAATGAATATACACAGAGAGAGAGATGGGGGAGGGGGATATAAAGGATTTTAAAGGATTTTTTTCTGATGAATTCTACCTGCCTTGTACAGGACTAAACTAAATCCAAATTAAGATAACCTCTTCTCTGTTTTGGCAAGCTCATTTTGCCAGAGCAAGTGTTGATTCTCTTCTGGTGGCCAGCATTTGTTCCATTGCCCCCCCCCTTCAAACTGTTAGTAATTGACTTACATCTACAGTACTTCTCTTTTCTCCCCCCCCCATTCCCTGTTGGTTTGGGGGGAATTGGAAGAGAATGGGAGGAGAAAGAAGATGGACAAGTGTTGCTGGGCTTTGCTTTCTACACCCCCCATCTCACACACCCCCGCTTCCTTCCAGCGGCTCAACAACAGAACTCTGACGCAGAGAGCAGCCCGTTGTAATTCATACCAAGTTGTAGGCTTTGTGTGATGAAAGCAATGGAGCGCTGCCTGGGAGATTGCTTTGCTGCACTCCACGAAGCAGATTTGAAACTGTCGTGGACCACTTTAGATGAGAGTTGGATTATGGAGTGACCTGCTATGTCTGTGTCATATGGTTCTGCACAGGGTGCATTATACGGTGCTAACTAGGTGTTCAGTACCAAATGAGAAAGGTATCCTAGATGTGATTTGTCAGCTGTAGCTTACGGAAGGTTGTTTTTTTTCCTCCTCTGTCAAAATTTAAAAGTGCAATGAGGGAAGATGGTATGCTTCAGATGTCGAAGAACAGATTGTCTAATAGCAGATCCATGCTTGGGATACGAAGAAAGTCCATGCGTGACCCTTTAAAACAAATCCGGCTGGATAAAATGTTTTTCTTTGACTCTCTCTCCTCCTTCCAAGTTAGCAAAACACATTAGAAGGGTAGGTGTATCCTTCCCCCCCCCCAAAGAAAATGAATCACTGGCAGTACTTTTTTACTATTCTTTTACAGATAATTTGCATGTCATGTTTTGATTTGAACCTTACAATTCTGCATATAAATGAAGAAATCGAGTTGATGCCCTCAGATATCACTGCACTTTGTCTTTTTTTAAATCTAATTGCTAATTTTGCTTTTCCTCCCTCCCAAACCCTTAGGCTTGAAGATGCAGTGGACGCCAGAACATGCCCAGTGGCCAGAGCAGCACTTTGACATCACTTCAACCACCCGCTCTCCCGCCCACAAGGTAGAAGCTTACCGTGGACATCTTCAGCGCACCTATCAGTATGCCTGGGCTAACGACGACATCTCTGCTCTCACAGCCTCAAATCTGCTAAAGAAATATGCAGAAAAGTATTCCGGCATTTTGGAAGGGCCAGCCGAACGTCCCATCCTGGGTAACTATGTGGAGCCTCCATCAGGGCTGGTGAATGGTCGCAAAAGTGAAAGTGAGCCCTGGCAGCCTTCTTTGAACTCTGAGAGTGTTTATCCTATGAACTGTGTCCCAGATGTTATTGCCGCCAGCAAAGCTGGAGTAAGTACTGCCCTCCCTCCGGCAGATGTCTCTGCCAGTATAGGGAGCTCACCTGGGGTGGCTAGTAACCTGACAGAACCTAGTTACTCAAGTAGTACATGTGGAAGTCATTCAGTCCCTAGTCTACATTCAGGGCTCCCATCTCAGGAATATGCCACAGGATATAACGGATCGTACCTGCATACAAGTTACAGTGGCCAGCCAGCACCTGCACTTCCTTCACCTCATCCCTCTCCTTTGCATAGCTCTGGGCTTTTACAGCCACCCCCTCCGCCACCGCCGCCACCAGCCCTAGTGCCAGGCTACAATGGGACATCCAACCTTTCCAGTTATAGCTACCCACCAGCAAGTTATCCCCCTCAAAGTGCTGTTGGGCCTGGCTATAGCCCTGGTGGAGCACCACCTCCTTCAGCCTATCTGCCTTCAGGTATCCCTGCCCCAACTCCTCTTCCCCCCACCACAGTACCTGGGTACACCTACCAGAGTCATGGGTTAACGCCCATTGCGCCGTCGGCCCTGACCAACAGCTCAGCAACTTCTCTCAAGAGAAAAGCTTTCTATATGGCAGGACAAGGAGAAATGGACTCCAGCTATGGAAATTACAACTATGGCCAACAGAGATCTACACAAAGCCCCATGTACAGGATGCCTGACAACAGCATTTCCAATGCCAGCAGAGGGAATGGCTTTGACCGAAGCTCTGAATCCTCCTCCTTGGGCTTTAAGCCAACCAAACAAATCATGGCTTCCGAGCAGCAAAGGAAATTTAACCAGTCTGGTCGGGCTCTGACGCCCCCTTCCTATAGTTCTGCTAAGAATTCCCTCGGCTCCAGAGCAAGTGAGCCCTTTGGGAAGTACAGCTCTCCTGTCATGAACGAACACAGCGAAGAACATAGGCAGCTTCTTCCTCATCCAATGCAAGGCCCAGGACTTCGTGCAGCTACCTCATCCAACCACTCTGTGGACGAGCAACTGAAGAACACTGATGCGCACCTCATGGACCTTGTGACCAATGAGATTATCAACCAAGGACCACCGGTGGACTGGAATGACATTGCTGGACTAGATTTGGTGAAGGCTGTCATTAAAGAGGAGGTTTTATGGCCAGTCTTGAGGTCAGATGCATTTAATGGGCTGACTGCTCTACCTCGGAGCATCCTCTTATTTGGACCTCGGGGCACAGGCAAAACATTACTGGGGAGATGTATAGCTACCCAACTAGGTGCCACATTTTTCAAACTCACAGGCTCTGTTCTTGCCACAAAGTGGTTAGGAGAAGGAGAAAAAATTGTTCACTCTTCCTTCCTGGTGGCAAGGTGTCGACAGCCCTCGGTGATTTTTGTTAGTGACATTGATATGCTCCTTTCATCCCAAGTGAGTGAAGAGCACAGTCCAGTCTGTCGGATGAGAACCGAGTTCCTTATGCAGCTGGACACTGTGCTCACTTCTGCTGAGGACCAAATAGTAGTCATCTGTGCCACCAGTAAACCGGAAGAAATAGACGAATCTCTTCGAAGGTACTTCATGAAACGACTTTTAATCCCACTTCCTGACAGCACAGCCAGGCACCAGATAATAGTACAGCTGCTTTCACAGCACAATTACTGCCTCAGCGATAAGGAGGTTGCACTGCTAGTCCAGCGTACAGAAGGCTTTTCTGGACTCGACGTGGCTCATTTGTGTCAGGAAGCCATAGTGGGCCCTCTCCATGCCATGCCAGCCACAGACCTTTCAGCCCTTATGCCCAGTCAGTTGAGGCCTGTCACGTACCAAGACTTCGACAAGGCTTTTTGCAAAATACAGCCTAGCATCTCTCCAAAGGAGCTCGATACATACGTTGAATGGAACAAAATGTTTGGTTGCAGTCAGTGACAAGTCGTCTCTCGCTTTTTTTAAAAAAAAAGAAAGAAAAAAGAAAAGTGAAACAAAAAAAAACACACACAAAAAATGTAATGAATGTTGGTGCGTGCACACACACACACACACATGTACACACACAAACCTGTTACATAGGACACGGAACCCCTTTTTCAGTCGTGTTGAAGTTGTGGAAGGGTACTGGGGGTGGGGGTGGGGAGATAATCACGTTGCATCTAAACAGCCAGGTTTAGGCTTGAAGGAATAGTGCATCGGAGGAGAGCTATTGATCTGCGAAGCCACAGATGAGAGGAGGAGTCTGTTGATGTTCCGTTCCATTTCGTTCAGAATAGACAACACGCTCTCACCATGGAGGGTTGATTTTTTTTAGAAGGACATGAACCCCGTGTGTTGATTCATTCGGCTGTTTTTTGGGTTTAGTTGCTGTCAAGTGCCTAACGTGGTACTTTTATTTTTTTTTTCCTTTCTTTCTTTTTTTTTGCCTCACAATTACATTGGTGGCATGTGCTAATATAAAGAGCTTTAACTTCAAAATGTTATGGGACTAAAGACATGAACAGTTGTGTTGTGACAGAGAACCAGGTGTGACTTTGGTTTACTTTTGCTTTTTTTTTTTTCTTCCCCTCTTTTGGCTAGTCTAAAAGCAACAGTATTCCTCAATCCTGTTCTGTTCTGCAGTATTAAACTAAGAACAGGTAAAACAGGGTAATGGTAATCTGGACTTTAATTTCTGCGGTTTGTTTTGTTTATTGTTCTGTCTGCAAAAAAAGAAAAAAAACTCAGGAAAGTGATTGTGATTTGTACAGTACCTCAAAGGAATGTGTTGAAAGCACTATGTACTGCTGAGATTTAATAGGCTAGGCTTCAATGTTACTTTATCTTAAATATGTATGTTTACCTCAATGGTTGGGAAAAAAATGACAAGGAGAAATATTTTGAATGTATTAAGGAGCAAACTGAAGTGTGCTAAAAAAAGATAATCTTTAAATCTTTGAAAATACAGCAGACGTATCCCAGTGTTTAAGAAACGTTTTTCTTTCTTTCTTTTTAACCAATATTGGGGATCAAATTGGAGCAAGGCAATTTTCATGGCAGTCATGTGTGGAAGTCCTTAGTCCTAGACAAATTTTGTGACAAGTCAGTAGAGAGCACACAGACAGTAAAAAAAGTCCCTCTGTTGAATTGTCAAATCATCTGGGCTAGTCAGAGACGAGATCTGATTAGGACTCTGAGAGGCAAATTACCTTAGACCACAAGATACAACTTTTGTATCTCAGCTAAGGTTGTAGCATCTTGATTCTCCCAATGCATCAGTAGCACAGAATACTTGTAGGTCATAGAGAGCTTAGGGCAGTGGTGGGATTCAGCCAGTTCATACCAATTCGGCAGAACCAATAGCTAATTTTTTGTTGCCCAGGCCCAGAATGGGCTTCTGGAAGCGGCATCCACACAAAGAACCGGTTGTTCACAAATTTGAATCCCACCACTGGCTTAGGGGCTGCAGAGCTGTTTACAGCAAAGCAGCAGATAGCTACCAAACAAGACAAAAGCAAGACAAAATTGAACCCTCAAATGGCATCTCTCTTCCTCTTTGCTTTGCATTTTCACCACCAAATGAAAAGTTATCCCTTTGTTTTTATGTGTGCTGTTGCCTCTTCTGTTTCCTTGATGGCTTTGTTTGTTTTATTTTTAATGTGATCATTCCACAGTCATTAGAAATTTGCCCGGCCGGAAAATGCCCATCATTTTATTTCTACCTCAGATTTTGTTTTATTTGTCTTTAGAGAGGCACATAAAGAATAGGACAAGCCAGATTACCACTAGCATGCAGAGCTGTTGAAGGCCCTATTAACACATAATCCTAAGTAGGGTTCTTTGAAAAGAACCAGCTTTGTGTTTGGCGAGGTTTTCTCCCAAGTAAGTGTCTGAAGAATTGCAGTCAAAAATAGAGGCCCTTTGGCCACCTATGGCAAATGGTGACTGTTTTCCTTCAGGAAAGAGAAGCTAGATGGGATATGTGGCATTTTATTCTATTTGTGCCCCTGCTCCACATTGTCTCCCTTTTTTATTCTTTAATGCTTTTATGAGCAATTCCTTTCATGACAGCTGACTGATGCTGTAATGTGGCTGAACAGTAGAGCAATTCAAACTTTCACAGCCACATGAGCAGAAAGCAGCCTCTCTCTCTCCCCCCCTCCCTCCCTTTCTCTTTTCCCTCTCTGTTTTTTTAATGTAATCTTTTGTTTACTTTAAAGAAACAGCAGCAGAACAATTACAAATCATTGGCATTTAACGTTACTTTTTTAAGTAAGGTACCTTCAAATCCATGAGATAAATGCACTGAAAAGCTCTAATGAGAAAAAGACCAATTAGTCACCTACTTATTTTGTCTTTAAAGCTACTGCCCAATTATTACACGTGGTGTTTCCTCTGCTAAAATGTTAATTTTCATTGCTAAAAATTGAGCAAATAAACCAAAACGCACGTCCTAAAGGTCCTTTTGTTCATTCTAAACTTATGGGTTGCTTCTAAAAGGCAGAGGAGTTCATTAAAAAGTAAAACAGTGCCTTTCACTAAGGATATAGTAAAATAAGTCTTAATAAATGCTTTGCATTTTCAGTTAGCAAAGGTCTTTCTTTTTCTGTTTTTCTTCCCCATCTATTTCTTCCATTATATATTTTCCATTTGGGAAGAGCCACAATCCCCTTCCCCAGATTCATATTGATCTTGCAGATGGCTTTCTGATGCATATTGCTGACGAATCTTCTGACTTTTAGATATCACATTATGCTATTGTGCTGCCGTCTATTTGAAAGGTTCAAACATGTTTTGAAAAACTAAATTTACAATTGTATCACCTCTGTCTGTACATCCTTTAAAACTAACGTTATCTAATTTTAAGGTGACACCAAATACATTCAGTTCATGTACAGTATAATCCCAGTAACACTTCAGTTAGCTTTGGAATCGGCAGGTGCTTGGTTTAACTCACATTTTACTCTGTATATTTGGGGAAAACAAATTACAGTATTCTTCCAGTGAGCTTCATAAATAAAAGACTTAATTGTGAGGTTAAGAAACTTCAAAGAGTTTGTCCTCTCCCAAATCCTTTGAATCTTATATTGCGGATTCATGGCTGAAAATATCAGGACATTTTCTCCCAATTGGTAATTAGCTACAACTAGTGAGGTGTAATATTTTACCTGATACAAAAATAATAGTTTTATTTACTGTACTGCCCTTGTACAAAATTGAGGCAAGCTATAATCCACTCTCCGCTCCCTGCCAATGGAGATTCCCTGGTAAATAGAATCACTCCGACTTTGCCTGGTTCACTCAGAACTATTTAGTTCAACCCTGAGCTACGAATATTATCCTTTTTTTGGCCATTGCTTCTTTTTTTGCACTTTTTAGACAAATAAGGCCATTTGTTCCTTCTGCTGCTACATTTAGGCCTGTATAGAATTGCAACCATATACATTTCATTGCAATCAAAACTCCTTCTAAGAATTTCCTTTCCGGGCTATTTGAGTGTTCCACAAATGAGAAGACTAGCTTTTGAGAGGGAGTTTGATATGGCCAAAACATACTAGCATTCTGAAGAGGTAAAATGGTTCAGCTGTGTTTTTCATTTGATTGGGACTCTGGATTCTGCCTGAGTAAGCATAAAACGATGAGGTTGTATGGCCAGATTTCATACGAGGCAGATCTTCTACACCAGGGGTCTTCAAACTTGGCCCTTTTATGACTTGTGGACTTCAACTCCCAGAATTCCTCAGCCAGCATGCCTGGCTGAGGAATTCTGGGAGTTGAAGTCCACAAGTCATAAAAGGGCCAAGTTTGAAGACCCCTGTTCTACACTTTGAATAAAAAGAGCATTAACCATTAATACCTTTTCCACCATTACATCTTTATGATGGCTGAACTTCCATTGGCTCAATTCTCTCTTCACTTCAGGATATACAGCTTGGCTTCATCGTTTGTTGGAAAATTCTAGGAATAATTGGAGATAAATATATATCAGATGCTTCCCTTTCTACTTGAGACAATTTTTCATTAGATGAGACTTCATTGTCTCTCTCTCTCTCCTCCCCCTCAGTTTTTTTCTCTGGTGACAAGAATAATTATAATAACAAAAGAAAAAGCAGGGGACTGGTTTCTGCTAACCAAATTATCACTGCCAACTGAAATCATGGCACAATGACTTTTTAAAATATATTTATAAATAAATCTTCACTTCTAGCATGCTCCCCTCCAAAATATTTAGGCCATTAAGGATAGTAGTGAAAAGTTTGCTGACTGAGCTGATCAATGGAATGTGAAGGCAGTTTGGGGCTATTTACTTTTTTTTTTAAACAAAATATTTCTGTATTAGTCAATTTGTATTCTATTCAAATGTAGATAGATGGGCAAAATGGTTTTCCTTGTGCATTTCAAACCCATCAAGGAGAAAATAAAACCTCCCAGTAAAACACATAGGCAAAGCACCATCTGGGAAAGCTAGCTCATCTGTCCAGGGGCTATGCTCTGCAAAATAGTACAAGGTCATTTTATATGGGTTAGCATAATACTTTGCTAGGCAATTTTCAAAAGGAGATAATCTAGTGTAAAAACCCCAATTAATTCCAACAGATGTTGGTGGATGGTAATGTGTTTACATGTCAAAAGCTGCAAATAAAGGTTTTTACTGCCTGAAAATGTGTGCAACTTTGAGTAGAGGAACAGTTATAAGTTCCATAATACGTTTCACTCTAATCTACAAATATAGATAATCTTTTGGAAAGTGAAATCTCAGAAATACAGTACACATACACACACATGCTAGAATTGAGTAAATTTTGCAGAAACTAATCTGTACAAGCCTATTTATTTTGGTGGAGCTATCCCTGTATACACCTAACCTCTCATGGTTTAAACTTTCATCCTTAGACAGGCACAAGTGCACAAGTTACATTGATGTGATTGCCTAAGAGTCTCCTGTCTATGGAGATTCTCAGTCATCCAGGTCATGGTTGTCCTTGAAGATGTTTTGCTTCTTATCCAAGAAGCTTCATCAGTTCTGGCAGGATAGTGGGAGGGAATGGAAGGATCGTTTCCTTCCCCTCCTCTCACCATCCTGCCAGAACTGATGAAGCTTTGTGGATGAGAAGCAAAATGTCTTCCAGGAAAAACAAAGTCCAGTTCCCTTTTGAAAAAACACCACTGAGACTAAGAGTCTCTTGTGCATCTCTCCCATTCATTTCACCAGAAATTCCAAGGATATAACTGAGGATAGCTAACCATAAAGATCAACATGTGGTCTCCCACAGCCTTAACACCCTTCCATCTTGTTATGCATGCATGTGTTTATATAATCTTTATATGGACATAACACACATAATATGAGGCCGCTTTTGTTCTCTCTTTCAAGGAAAGGATGAAAGCTTTCTTTTCCTTAATCATTTGCAGATTTATACTCAAAGCACATTGGTAAACATGGAACTAGTAATATTCCTAGACCCAAAGAAACTGCTGCCCTGGGGAACTAGTCAGTCCATGGACTGACCCTTCCCCTTTGCAAAGATCTTTGGTTGACATTCGATTTTGAACCTGCCAGATATGTTTTTTTTTTGTTTTTGTTTTTTTGTGAACCAGGGATACTGCATCTTTAATGAACAAGCCTCTATACTTTCCCCTATTTTTAAAGGCAACACAAGAAGTGTAGCGCTAGGCACCGCCGTTGTCAAAGACAATTAGACTGAAAGCAGAAAAATTTCACCTCCCTGTCTCAGTGATACATAAAATGTCGGCAGTGTGGGTCAGTCAGCCTTGCAACCGAATTTTGTAAGAGTATATGGATCAGTCCTGTAGAATGTTAAATATTTATAAAATGGTTCTGTTCTCCACTAAGGTTGGGACTGCAGTCATTCCTTCTTGCTGTCTCATGATACACAAAGAGGAGGAGATACTTCCCAACCAAAACTTTGCTTGTATACATTTTTCCTCACCCCAACTGGCTCTTGTGGTTTACATGCAGTCCCAAGTAGTTTTGTTTGTCTCCATAGATTCCCACCACCACATTGGGTGTGTGTTCAGACATTGTTCTTTGAAACCATTTCTACCTCATTACTACATATTGTACATGTAGTATTTATTTGTTGTCTTTTTTTGAATGTCATGCATTTTGTAAGAAAGACGTGTCCTTGAACTTGAACAGTCTACCTCAGAAAGACTGTCACTACACTGAATAGTATTAACCCACCAGGACGATAAGATGCATTAGCAAAGTGTGGCAGGGCAGATAATACATGGGGACTTGGCATATTGATGGACTTTTAATTGTACTCTTGTAACACAAGATTGCTTAAGGGAACTTAAAGGAAATCATGCACTGTGCAAATCTTGATCAGTGTCCCACTTTGGGGCTTGCTCTAGGAACATCCCACTTTAATAGGATGAACCTTGATTGGAGAGAAAGAAAACATAATAAGATGCAAGATTTTTTATTTTATTTTTTTGCATTGGCAATCTGGCTACAATCTATTACTGTTAACTGACATGCGGTCCAACTTGGCTCTTAAACTCAAAACAAATGATAGTACTTAAGGATTATTTTTTATCTTCAGTGGTGTAAAAAGAAATGTGTCACACACTGTTAAGACTGTAAGTTTCTCACTTCCTGCGTACTAAAATGAAACACAATGCATTTTGTAAGAGTCTGTGCAAGGTTTAAACATAAACCAAAAATAAAAATAAAAAAAGAGGCACTTCCCAAAGGACTTTTAAATATGGGCTTCAGTCCTGCACACAACTGCAAGTTTCATTACCGTTTACCGACATGCGCAGACATGTGCACAGGACTGAATCCATAGAGTGAAGGTGCTCATGTGTTCTGTAATCAAATAGTTTTATTGTTGATTCTGCTTTATAAACATTTGTTTTTTGGAAGTAATTGTACACAGATGGCACATTTGAAGTACTTTGTATGAAGTATTTTATATTTTATTATTTATTTTTGCATCTTTTCCCCCTCCCCTTTTGTCTCCACTAGCTTTGCATTACAGTACTATAGGAGAAGAATACATTTCTCACTTTGTTTCTCTCTCTCTCTCTCTCATTTTCATTTTGTTTTTCTTTTGTAAGAAAATACTGAATGGGTTAAATACCCCAAATCAATGCATGGACTTTTCTAGTTGCTTGTCAGCAAATTGTGGATCTTTTTACAAAAGCAAATGAACTGTGACAATCCACAACATTCACAGATGTTAATGCAGAAATGCATTTGAATTTTTTTTTGGGTATGCCTGACAATCTGTTCTTTAAGTTCCATTAATAAAGTAGCATCAGATCTTTTATTTTGCAGTTCCTTGAAGAAGCACCATTGTCTAATGGGGGGGGGGAATTATTTCTGTTGGTTTTCTGTGTGGGATGCCATATTTCTCATCAAATAATAATACTCCTTGTCTGGGACGGTCCCCCTCCCCTTTCAGTTAAACTAAATTAAAATTTTGGTGCACTTTGCTTTCCTGGCCATATTGATTTTATTTGCTTAAATTGAAACAATGTGTTGGGTTTGACCAGATTTTGACCTCTCACAAGGAGAGAAAGACTTCTATAGTATATATTTCTTTGAATTCTTCTGGTACTGTTTTTGCTTCTCTAGTCATCAGATTTGAAATCATTTTTGTTGTGCATTATTTTGCATCTTCTGAAACTAAATGTGATATTACTGCACTCATTAAGGAAAAGGTGAAATGATCCATTTCTCTTGGAAAAAAAATGACAAGCTTTAGATGATGAAAGCTTAAATTATCCATCACTTGCAAACTGAATTCATATAATTTGTGAACATTATTAATGTAAATGAGACATTTCTGCTTGGAATTTTTTTTATTATTTTGATGGGATCATTATACGGTTGATCATATGTGTGTAGGAAGCTGCTGTACAATTAACCTGGAGATCTGAAAATGCTTTTTTGTCCTCATTGTTACAGTTTCAATTGTAATCCATGCATCTCATTTTCTTGGGTGTTAGCACTGTAATATTAAAAAAAAAAAATCAGTGCTCAGTATTGTAACTAACTGTCCCTACTGAATATTCCTTTTCATAAATACTTGCTACCACAGGGAAATTAAGTTTTCATATAGAATAACTAGTTTCAGTAGTAATCATTGAAGAATTAAAATAAAAGTTGTGGTTCAAGGCAGATATTTTTATGAAAAGTTTTCTCTATTGTAAAATTTGTTGTATATGGCTATGCTACTATCATGGAATACGAAAAAGAACAAGCATACCTCAAATAAAAGAATTCTGAGTTAAAAAAATATGAAGAGTTAAGGGGTTTTTTTATTTACCTTCCCTATCTTTTATTTTCCAAGCTACCTTTTGAATTAGCCTACATTTTAAATCCATCTCAGTGCAACTATTCAAAAGAATTTTTTTCCAGTATTGTTAAGTATTTTGCAAACCAAATATTGCGAGTGGCACAGAAAAGATAATAAACACCCTGATGCCTCTTCCTTAGGGTTAAACTTATGATCTTTCTCTCTGCAAAGACACACAAAGGAATCTGCAGAGGATTCAGGAAAGCTTTTTTCAGTTCAGCCTCTACAACTCCTGTCATGTAGAGCTTGTGTAATTCAACACAAGATATGCTGGGGATAGGGGAAGCCTAAAGAGACTCCCATTCCTACATTATGTGGGTTCAAGGAAAAAAAAGACTCCATATATCGCCTGATTCACTGGATTCAAACTTGTTGCAAGTTGGATCTATTTGGTCTCTCTCCCTCTCCCTCTCTCTCTCTCTCTCTCTCTCTCTCTCACACACACACACACACACACACACACACACACACGGAGGGAAAATATGTTTGTATAAAAAAAATCTACACTAACTTCTTGGATGAGGTTTTTATTGTGTAAATAATTGCACTGTTTAGAGAGCATTTAACATCTGGAGTCTTCTCTCACACCTCCACGTGCTTTTCATCTACATACTAGCAGATTAGCAGAGGGAAAATATTGGCTTTCCCAAGGAAAAAAAAAATCAAACAGATGTTAAAAGCTCCCATCCTCGTAGGTTTTGCAGTGAAAACAAATACAGCATTGCTAAAATTCCAGGTTGTAGTGAACATCTGGAAATTACACTAGACTGGCTCATACCTTTAGTTTTTTTTTTCCAGTCAACTTCAGATTTACACAAGGCAATTCTTCATTTTTGATAAACTTCTGAAGGCTCCTGCAGTTGCTGCTTAAGGTTCATTAAAATGTAATTAATTAATGATTTGCTGCTGAATAGCTGCTGACTGCGGTTTTCTTTTCACTTGTCTGACAGCAGGAGTCACAGTTACCGTGCCGACACGAGAACTATTTGCAGACTGTAGCACCTATCAGTGAGCAAGTCTTTTACTCACCACCACCCACCAGAAATCCGTATTTTGTGATTGGGAAGGAGCCTCTCTCTGCATCTTTGGTGAGAGGGGGCTGCTCTTTCTTGTTGGAAATAAAGATACAAGACAGCAAATACATTAGTGCAAGTACATAAATTACTAATAACTAAAGCTTAATTTGCCATTACATTGGAAGGCAGAATCTTATTCTTGCAAGCCCAATAAAAATAGGACAACGCAAAGACCTTCGGCTTTTGCCACAAAGAAAAAACGAAACGAGTTCTATTATTGAAGCTCTCTGTTCTTTCTTTTGTATCCAGGAATGAATTTAGCTCCCAGAAATTGCTTCTGCTTGGAATTTGTAGGACCCACAGGCTAGGTGTTTTGCTTGTTTGTGCTGAAGAATGCACCTAAATTGAAGAAGCAAGAGCCTTTTGTATATGTTCTGGGGCAGGCATGGCTATTTTTCACTTAAAATTAGTGGCAAAGAAATATTGTTCTGAAGTGTTTACAAAGGAAAGAACTTGGAGCATTGACTGTTTCCTAATATGTTGTCTTAGCTTTGGTATTTGTGGACGAGCATTTGAAAACTACAGTGAGTGGGTTGCATATCTTACAACAAAATCAAAAGCCACCCTCCAACTCATATTCTGAAATACATTCTGAAGTTCCATTTGTAACCATTAGTGCTAAAAAGCTTCCTTGCTGAGAATCTAGATTTGCGCTCCAAATATGTGGTACTTCTTGTAAAGTTAATCAAAAAGAACCAAATCTAAGGCAAATCCAAATAATTCCTATCTCAGTAGCATAAACATCTTGGTATCTAACTTTAGAAAATAAATAAAAACCAACGGATTAATTTCTGAGAAGGGGAAAGTAGCTAATTCGTCAGGAAGCAAGTCTCAGGCTTCTGAATCAATTCCAGCCTTAGTCTGGAAAATTCTGGCTAGTTTAAATCAGAATTGCCACTCCAATTTGCTAGTGCCAAATTGTTTGCAATTTTAACTCACAAAGGAGAATCTATTTCTTCTTTCAATATCTCAGGAAGTCAATTTAAATCAAATTTGAGAACAAAACTAAAATGCTTTCAAAATATTTTGGTTCATGTTATAGTTTTGAACCAAATGGAATATGTAGGGCTATTTAAAATGCAGAACTCGCCAATATCAACTTTACAGTTAAAACGATGCTCAGAATTCCTTGCAATTTTTTCCTTTTGCCCAGAACTGAACAGTTTGGCCCAGATTTCCTCTAAATTTACCAGTTTCTTCTCTGGCCGCCACAGCAGTTTTAGTTTTCCTTCTTGAAAGAAATCTGCTGTCAAATGTGTGATGTCATCTGGTTTAAAAATGGCAATAGTTACCACTTTCCCAGACAATTTCATCCTGAGGCAGAACCTATCTGCAACGTCGAATGAAGGCATGAGCGAAATTTATTCATTCAATTGTTATTTTAAAGGTGCCCAGATTTTGCTTCCCAAAAGCCATTTTACTTTGTCATTAATGGGCAAGTGCTTATATGAAGATTTCTAGAGGAGATATTGGCATTCAAGAAATTCCAAGGACTTTGAATCTCATATCCAACTTGCTGTTCCAACAGAACGGAAGAAAAGGTTGTTTTCTATTCAGGTAATAAAGAATTTCATTGGTCTGTTTCTTCAAGGGAAATTAACCCGTGGATATTCTTAGCAGAATAGGGCACTTTTAGGCCAGTTCCAAAGCTATAAGTGATGCTGTTGCCCCAGCTTCTGCAACTTACCTAATTACTGGCCTGTTTTTGCATTATTCCTGAAGTACATATATAAGGAATGGTGCATAAAGACAATGTGAATTAAGGCATGCTGTATGAATAACAACTTACTTTCCGTATCATCACCACCATCACTATATACCATCACATTGGATGTAGTAGGGACACTAGCCCAGTAGCAACCATTCATCCTGTTACAGGTGATAACTTGTTGTCATCCATGTATCCTCAACAAGGTTATACTTGACAAGAATGAGTCAATTCAACTAATGTGAATTCCTTCTTCACTTAGGTTTTGGAATGAAACAGAAGGATGGTAACTAGAAATACTGCTTCAAGGAATGACTCATTTGTGTTACTGTATAAAGCATTTTCCTTTATATTGTCCATGGTACAAATGATATTAGTATATTTTTAAACTAGGAAAAATATATTGTTATGCATTGCCCATGATTGTCACCTTGGTTCATATTTCTGAATATATTTGTGTAAAGGTATGTGACTTTGATACAGCAACTCTGAAATACACTTCCTGAAATATAATTTATCTTTGGTATAAAATGTAATCTGTTAATAATGAGCTTTCAAAAATGGATTATTTAGTATCTAATGTCTTTCATAATAACTATCCTATATACCTTTAAAAACTGGCTTTGTTATATCCTGTATACATTTCTGTATTTACTATGCTTTCAGAGAAACTGTTTAACATTATTGCCAGTATTTTTTTTCTTTTTCTCTGATAGAACAACTATTTATCAAGATGTTTTTCATATACACAAGTTATTTTGAGACTCCATAAATATAGTTTTCAAGGGAAGGAGAGCAATCTATTGTTTCTTTATGTGAATTGGACAGATGGACGACTACTACACTTTTGCTGGCGGTTGTAAAATTTCTGGAAGGAGAAATTTGGCTGAAATATTACCCTCTGCAATTGCTCTGTAATTAATTGTAATGAGAAGAATGGCAACCAATAAACTCTTTATTCATTAGGGGTCATTCACACCCTGTGGAAAACAGGGTGAAAAATAGCTGCAACTTTATTTTTCCTTGCATCTGCCAGAAGCAATAATTTAAAAACAAGACAGGTATGAAGGAACTGCCATCCTTACTGAGAAACTATGTTGTTTAGCAATTGTTTGAAGGCACAATAGCAACTTTGATGAAGCTAAGTCGCTTTCAGTTTGATCAGTGCGTGGACAGGAGACTGGTTGGAATCCTGTGAGTATATTTTCCACCTTGAGTTCAGCGGACAAGATAAGTAAGATAAATCAATATAGCTTTCTGGTACTTGTTCACAGAGTTCAAAGTCTGCCATTTTTGTCCAAAAGACAGGGAAGAAGTAAGGGGGCACGGCTAAAAGCACTCTGCCCTTGGCACATCTCTCTTTCTGTTTATGGATCACCTAACGTAGAGCTTCTTCCATATTATATTTAAGAGTGACAGTATATTTCTTCCTCCGTTCTTTAGTAAGGCTGAAAGTTTACATGGAGGATGCTCATACAATCATCAACTTTTCTGAGGATTGTCATGGGAAGTACATTCAGCATCCTATAGTTCCAACTGAAGTAAGATTAGAAATTCAGCTAATGTGAATTCCTTCTTCACTGATTACTATTTCTCTATATGATCTAATGTTGACATGCACATCATCTCAACCTTTTTTCACTGGATGTGAATGTGCTTAGAATGCTTAGAGGGGGTTAGAATGTGCTCTGTTGATAGCAGAAAACTTTACACGATAATATTTGCAGGGTATGTTGGTGAAATATGTTAAAAAGTCGTGGCAGATAAGTCAACAGTAGTAAGAGTTCACCACCGATATTGTCTCTTCTTTTCTTTAATCATTTGACCAAATACCTTTGAGGTTTAGTAGAAACATGTTTTTATTTTTTAAAATGGATATACAATGTCTTATTGTAAATTCTTAATGATCTACTGGAAAAGTTTAGTCATGATATTTTCATTTTGTTGGCTATTTGACCATAATTTATTGAATTTGGGTGGGCTTTTTTTTAAAAAAAAATATTAACTTCTATATTCTTTTAAACCTGTACTTGTTTTTTGTATTTTTTTTCCTTTAATCCAAATATGTAATAATAATAATAAAAACAAAAGTAGTAAGGGAAATGTAAAAACAAAACAAAATACGAAATCTGTCGCCCTACCTGAGATCAAACATTTGACACTTTAAGCCGTTAAAATGGCCATTTTACCAATTTTGGTGAAGGAACTATATGTGGGACATACTGTACCATCATGCTAATTTTATAAGTAATTATTTCACATACCTGATCGACAGAATTAGGTGATCAAGACAAAAGATTGTGTGCACGTGTATCAATCTGGTGTTAGAGCAGGGGTAGCTCAGGAATTCTGGGAGTTGAAGTCCACAAGTCATAAAAGAGCCAAGGTTGACTACCCCTGTGTTAGAGTGTCAAAATGCTGGTAGAATGTGTTTCTCCTTTGTCCTCCTCAGCCCCACAGCCTCTGTCGGAATGCAGAAGAGGAGATAAAAATCCCATTGCAGCTTGATTTCCATTGAAAGTTACTTCAAAGCAGCAACATTGTTTGGAAAACACATCATGTCATGTCTTTGCCACAGATGTGGACCCATCCTCAATAGGGGGCGGAAAGGAATTACCACAAGCACAGTGGTTATTTCAAATCAAATCTTTATTACAATCAAAGACCAGTATGAGGAGGGTGGGGGCGACAGCTATATTTTGCCTCACATTCCGAAGCCTGATTTAGATCAGAGAAGAATAGGGCAATCAAAATTAATATTTTGTCTTCATAAAACATGCAAATCCATTCCTATTGTTTTCCAATGAGGTTGGCACTGCATCGTTATTCTCACTTGTTTCTCTCGTTGTTGTTGTTGTTTTTTCCTTTCCTCCTATAGAACCAGCTAGGAGAGTTTGTACTCGATTCTATAGTTCTGCCGTTATTTTTTTCAACTCCAGTAATGAAACCATTTGCAGTTACCATCAGTGAAAACTGAACAAGATTGCAAGGCAGGAGAATGTGAAAGGCAAGCCCAGGGCTGGAGCACTGATTAAATTTCTGCTAGATATAATACGCTGGTAAGTGCAATTGGAATGCTGTCTGGATCAGAAGGTGGCAAGCTAGATGGTTCACCATGGTCAAAAAAGCATTGTCTATGCAGATTCAAAATATCAGACGGAAGATGTCTGGAAAATCTCACATCCTTGGCCTTCCTTAACAAAGAGATGAGTCATCATAGGATGAACTTGTCTGCTTTAGAACTGACTCCTCCTCCAATTTTAGAGGGACAACAACTCACAAGTGACAATTCCTCAGGGATTTATTTAGGGAATTTAGACTTTTTCCATCCCACCTTGCCATGGCTCTGATCTAGAATACACTGTTATGTCCACTGCTATGTACTATGATATTCTACACAGAAGCAGTAATAAATTATAAAAGAAGCTATTTTACAAGAAAAAAATCTAGAGAAAGTAGGAGGGGCGTGGTGTCCCCCTTAAAGCTGATGGGTATGTGTGATATAAATGGGATGTAAATATTATCTACACTACTTATTACTGAATTTGACTCAGCAAATTGGGGGGTTACCATGAGGGATCTGAAATTGATAACGGAGTGACCAACACAAATATTAGAAATTCCATGTCATGTTAAGAACTATAAATAAGGAATAAAACTCTGTATTTCATTAAAAAATGCAAATATTTGACAAGAGGGGACATACCAGATCCGAACAAAGTGTGCCCTGTGCCATTTGTAATATTTAAAAATCAGAAGAAGTTTGCTTTTGTACCCTTTAAATTATTCATGTACTTGTCCTCACAGTTATATTAGTATGCATTCCATCAGTCCATGAATCATCAGAAAAGGATGCCAAAATAAATGGCTCTACCCTGACTGCTGAGGCTGGTACCTGGAGGCTGCTCTTATAGAATTGATACAAGACAAATTCCGGAAAGTGAAGAGTGGATTCTCCCAGTTTGATTTCCTTTTCCATCAGCCATCATCTGTCGGCACTCAAAACCACCAGCAGCACCTCTCTGGTGGAGGAAGGTTGGACAAGTGTAACGGGTTGCCTGGGACAGAGGTTTTAGGGATGGAGGTGGTTTTAGCTGTCTTTTCTGTTCCCTCATTGCTGGGCCAAAGGGATGGAGGTGGTATTTCGTGGTTCCAGTGCTCTTCTGGAAAACTGCTATATCCCTGCCTCCAAACAGACCAACTGACAGGTCACAGGCACAGCAGAGGAGCTGTGAGGAGGATCAGCAGGCCCCTTTACTGTTTCACCCAGTATCCCTGCTCTATGTTTATGTTCTAGGAATGGCATGTAATTGAACATGCTGTTGAATGACATTACTATATGGCTTGGTGAGTGAGTAGCCAGTTATGGCCTCGTGGCTGACAGCAACATGGAGTAACTCATGGAGAACACAAAGGACAGGCCCCACAGAGTATGGGGATCTGGAACCCTATGTCAGTAGAATCAGGCTCTCTTTCCAGTATCATGGAACTTTTATACAGCACAGGACTGCTAGTTTCTCCAGAAAACTCTAGGCCTAACTACAGATCTAAACTGGACTCATGTCTAAAAGGCAAGCTGGTGTTCCTTCAAAAGCGCACGGGAAATCCTGGGTAATGACTGACCTGCGTGTTCCAAAGCACCAGTCCCCAACCCTAACCATCAGCCATGTTCTGGAGGAAATGTAGCCCCAGCAAATAGCCATAGAAAAATTGTATAGAGAGAAGAGGGGAAATGTAAGTTTAATCTTGAAAGCTGTGGGTTGAGGACAAAAAAAGGCAAAAAACAGAAAAAAATTTGCCAATTGAAAAGGGTTCATGAGAATCTTTGTGCAATGGTTAGCGGATCATGAAAAGCCCCAAGATATGGCTCTGGTCGTTTTTTGGAGGTGTGTGAGTGATAGGATAGAATAGAATAGAATAGAATAGAATAGAATAGAATAGAATAGAATAGAATAGAACAGTGATGGCGAACCTTTTAGAGACCGAGTGCCCAAACTGCAACCCAAAACCCACTTATGCATCGTCGGATGCCAGGTGGGTGTGGCCATTGGCTGGGCGTGGCCCATTGGGTGGGTGTGGCCCACTGGCTGGGCGTGGCTGCCGTGGTAACGGCAGACTGGGTGGGACTAAAAAGTTCAATCAATCAATTCCAACTTTGCAAGATCTTTTTTTTTCCCGCGAGAAGTTGAAATTGACTGATTGAATTTTTAAATTTTTTTTGCACATGGCAGCGGAAGCCTAAAGCGAAAAGGTTTTATAAAACCCAGCTGAAGGCCTAGGACTGGGGCAACAGCGCGCGTGCCCACAGAGAGGGCTCTGAGTGCCGCCTCTGGCACCCGTGCCATAGGTTCGCCACCACTGGAATAGAATAGAATAGAATAACAGAGTTGGAAGGGACCTTGGAGGTCTTCTAGTCCAATCCCCTGCTCAGGCAGGGAGCCCTATACCATTTCAGACAAATGGTTGTCCAATCTCTTCTTAAAAACTTCCACTGTTGAAGCATTCACAACTTCTGGGGCAAATTGTTCCGCTGGTTAATTGTTCTAATTGCCAGGAAATCTGTCCTTAGTTCTAGGTTGCTTCTCTCCTTGATTAGTTTCCATCCATTCCATCCAGAAAAAATGGTTCTTTATAAATACATAAATGTCTGGTTTTGAATTAGGTTACATTTACCTGAAATCTTTTAATAGGTCTATGAATTTTCACAATCAACGATTTATCTGTCATTGGAAGCAGTAGCACTTATGAAATATTTGGACAGTAGATTGCATAATGTTTCTTAATGGAAAAGCTAGCATCAGTGCTGTATTTCTTTAGATTCTTTTATGCATATGAACACAGCTATAATATTATGATGTCTTGGAGCCATATTTATGTTGGATCAACTCCTATATCTCTGAATATATCAGTACTGGCAAGAGGCCAGTGGCAAGCAATTAAATTTCATGAAAATGTGGACAGTTGGGGTAGCAATGATGATACAATCCCAGACCCGTTTTTCTTCCCATGCATGTCAACAAATCGCCTTTAAATCTTGCATGTGTAAGCAGTCTGTAAAAGATAAATTGGTGCCCTGGATCTTGTTCTGCTATTTGATTGTCCATGCTATAGGCTAAGGAGGAGGTCAGACAAGGGCACCCCAACTTCTTTTGCGCACTGCTTCAGACTGTGCATCCCCTCGTCATCTCGATACTGATCTGCTGCTACTCTGCTCTGCTGAGAACAGAAAAATGTATCGGGTTTCCCACAGGTGGAGAATTGAGAAGGATTCCAAAGACAACAGCCAATCTAGAGCAGAAGTTATGGAATGCTTATGATACTATCAAATCATAACAATAAGAATCCCCAGGCCAGACAAGGAGAAAAGACTTGCAACTAAAATCTGAAGAGAGATCCCTAAGTGGGAAACATGATAAGGGTGTTTTGCCTGCAGCCTGTACTACATGTTGACGGTCCATCGTTCTCAGATAGAAAGGATCACACATTCTGGATCACCCTTTCTGCCTGAGTTTCAGCACTTGCCATTGTCAGAATGGCAAGTCTGAAATAATGAATCGGACTTGATGTAAGGTCATGACTCTTCTCTGGAGGCTGAACCCTTTTGCTCTCTTCTCAAGTGACCCATGGAAACTGGAACCGCTCCCAATACAGGGTTAAGGAGAAGAGAAACACCGGGCTTCAATGTAGTGTGAACAGCCCAGGGACGCTCAGCTTTTTCTGGGCTGAGGGGCCACCCTTGGCTTTTGGCTGGTGTGCCAGGAACTGCAGTTGAAAAAGCAGAAGGTGGAGCTAGAATGGAAACTAAATCTGATTTCATTGAATTAAAATTAAATACAGGTAATGTGATTACTCCATTGCAGTGGTCTTTGGCTAAAAGCAAATTAAGTATAACTAGCAGTGTAAATAATGTATGACTCTCCAGTTATGGACTGAATAATTTTCTCCTGCCTTATTAAATATTACATTTTGATAACAATAGTGGGAGGTCTCTGGGAACTGCATCCAAACTTTGGGAAGCTGCATGCAGCTCCCTCAAGCCAACGGTTACCTGAGTCAAGGCGTGAGAAACTCTAATCTAAACGGCTGCTTTCCATGAATCTCAGATTGTCACCTTGAATAAGACTCTACCTCTCAGTCTACCTGGTGGAGGCATTGTAAACTTAAAGGCCAAATAACACAAGTAGCAGAGAGAATGAAATATGCAATTGATAGAGGAAGCTGACGGACTTCATAATAGGAAAGTTTGTAAGCCGTGTGTATTAGAGCCGTGGTGGCGCAGTGGTTAGAAGGCAGTATTGCATTCTAACTCTGCATTCCACTGTCAAGAGTTCAATCCTGACCAGCTTAGCCATCCATCCTTCCGAAGTCAATAAGATGAGGACCCAGATTGTTGGGGACAATATGCTGACTCTGTAAACCGCTTAGAGAGGGCTGTAAAGCACTGTGAAGCAGTATATAAGTCTTAAGTGCTATTGCTATTATCTGCTGCTAAAGATTACTATGACAAATAGATTTAAATACATTAGAGAAGAAAGGAACGCAGCTTCGCCTACTTAAGAGTTAACAGATACTAAAGTAATTCTTACGTAACTTTTCAGTTAACTGATGGATGATGCATTTTAGTTAGTAAAGACGTAACTGTTGCACTGAGTTTCTCACATCGTCAGTGCTGCACATCAAGAGTCCAATCAGTCCAAAGTTTAGAAACTGCAGACAAAGGTAGACCAGTCAAAGGCAGCACATAATTATTTGTAATTTAGTCCAAGTGATGCCGAACTAATAAAATTCTCCTCTCGACGTGCTTTAAGGCATCAGGCGGCAAAGTAGTTTGTTGGTTAGGTTTTGGTGGCGTGTGGTGGTGGTTCTTGCTAACTTGACCAGGTTTGGTAACATGTAAAAAATCATGTATAACAAAAATTGATACCTTGGGGAGCATTTCTCCCCCACACACTATCTAATTAAATGTAATGGCAATTTGTGTAACATATGATCACATTTTTCATCAGATCTCCTTTTAACAATTTCATTAGCTTGATAATTAACCAAATGTGTGCCATCCTTGGACTGTTTACAGTTCCATAATGTTCTGTAATATAAGACTGTCTCTCCCCCACCCAATTATTTTCCAGAAACACGAAGGAGCAAATTGCAGTATTATATCCTTTTTTAATGCCTGAAATATCCCAGGGTTTTTTTTTTTTTGCGTGCCATAAGAGATATGTGTCTGCAGGTAAATGGAAAGAGTTTCTCGCTTTAATCATATCTGAATTTCATTTCATTTGATTAAAGCCGGGAAGTGGGAGGAGAAAAATTAAACAAAAGAATTTGAAATGGAAGGGAAGGGAAGGGACGGCTCGCTGCAAGGAAAGTGAAGACAGTAGCTGATACAATTTTCCTAAGCACAATGCTGCCAGACCTAATAGGGCAAGCTGTGGTTTGAATGGATGATATCTTCAGATTTTGTAATGCTAAAGGACTTATCAAGGTTTCCTCTTTTTTTTAAAAAAAAAAAAAGCAGGCAGATAAGGGAATCTAAAGTTATGTCAAACAAATTACATTTTGGTTATTAGCGGCTAGTTTGTAAATATCAAAGACCCACTTCTTACAGTGCTTGGAGCTCCATTTGCATGCTGATGAAATGCGAGTGGATGGCTGTGAACCGTCAGGTTATCTCTAGTGGAACAGTGGGGAGCTGCAGGATCAGACGGTTGAGCGTCTGACCCACTCCAGAGTCCAAGCTGCAGACCTCTTCTATTCACTTTCTTCACAACAATTAAAATATGCAAAGTGATAATTTTCCTTAAGTAGCCTTAAATGTGCGATCTATTTAAATGGGAGGGAAAATTGCCTGAAGCTTCTGGTGCGAGGGACAAAAAGAGAATAAATTATGCAAATAACAGGAAAAGGACTCTACCACTTGAACGCCTAATTTTCCTGTAATAAGCATACTGTTTCATTTAATTTTTTGCCTCTTATTAAAAGTGACAGTTCTTTTTGCACCGTCTGATGGTTATATCTGACACAAGCAAGGGGAAATGACTGCTAGACTAAATGCTAAAGCGGTTTGGTAGCTTTTTTCCGATGATGGTTACATTCACAAAGTAATTATGCACTGAAGAGTCGAGAAATAAGGTTTAATTACACAGTAATCGCTTCTGATGGACACGGCAGAAGTGTGAACACCGCCAGACTGCAATCCATCAATGACAAACCCCTGGCCACTTTTAATTCCTCCTCATTTGCATCATAACCTCCGCACCAAGTTGCACAAATGCTGTTAAATGTTAATAGGAGCTGTCTCTCCACTCAAAATGAATGCTTAAGCTGTTTCGTTTTTTTTTTCCCCCTCCTCCACCTCAGACCTTCCAACCAGCTCCTCTCTGAGAGCAGGCATTAAGCACAGAGCATGGTGCATGGTCACTGTTGTGCTAATTGGGAGCAACACTTAAAGTTTTATCTCTCAAGCGCTAATAATGCACAGTGCTGACAAACCAGTGAATAAGTAATGGACAGAAGTTGGGGGGGGGGGGTTTGCAGTGAAGGGAGAAGGCAAACGGCATGCATGGAATGAAAAATGCAGTTGGGGCTGTTGTTCGGCGGCGTGCTATTTGATTAGGCCCTGTAGACATATTTAATCCAGATCCTCGGGGAATGCAGACAAAATTACATCTTCATCTCATCAAACATTCAGCCATATTTAAGCATTAGCTGATCAAGCTTTTTATTGTCTCTCTCTCTCTCACACACACACAGCTCAGCCAAGCTCCAAGTTCTTCATTCGAAAAGACTGACAAAGGCTGGACCTAAACTCAGCACTTTGGGAGGCAGACAGGGTGAGGGAGAGGAAGCCCTTCCCTGTGTCGTGGTATCTTGTTTCTCCCCCCCCCTGTTTAATTTCTTTAACATTTCTGAATTCTTCTGTGCTCTTCCAGCCCTCTGCTTCGTCATCACCCACACTTGAACCACCCAATGTCCTGAGACGGTTCTATCTCATTAATTTTCAAATGCTTCTTTTTCTACGAAGCAGTCGGCATCTTTTTGTCCTGACTTAGAGAAAGCTTCACCTGCTGCTTATCCACCAGCGGGTTCCACTGTCTGCTCCATGGCACAGGCAAGATAATCTGTAAGCAGCCAGCGAAGTTTAACAGTAAAGTCCAATGTGACAAAAAAAAAAAAAGCCTCTCTCTCTCTCTTTTCCCTGCATGAAGATTGAGAATTAACAACACCTTTCAGTGCATAATAGTTAAGCCTTTATCACTTCAGGAGCTGCTGATAAGGTTAAGAACACTAGACAAACTGTTCATTAGTGGGAAGACTTGCCTTTTATATTCAAGACTGCTGGGGACTGGAGTTCCTTTAGTGAGCAATACACCCCTAGCATTTGAAGGAGAGAAAAAAAAGAACACGCAAATCAAATGAATGTGGGAAAACATGCATGGTCTAGCAACATTCTTTCCCTGATCCAACTTACAAGTGGCCACAAGTTTTGTGTTCAGCAAGGCAGTGAAACTGCAACCTCCTATTGATGTTAACTACTTAGGCTTCTCAATTTTATCAACATCTGCTCTCCTGGTCAACTTGCTGATGCCAAGTGCCCTTGCTCCGACACAGGGTGATTCTTCAGAGCGCAAACTCCTTTCCCCACCATGGGCTAGGACATAAGGAACAGGTGTGGCTTCCGCTCACTAGGCAGATCAACCAGCACACAGAGAACAAGAAGTGTTTGGTGTCCATAGCAGACAATTCAAACAGTAAGAGAGACAGTTTGGTCTAGTGCTAAAGGTACCAGGCTAGAAACCAGGAGATTGTGAGTTCTAGTCCTGCCTTAGGCATGAAAGTTGTCTGGTGACTTTAGGACCATTGGTCTCTCTCGCTCTCTCTCTTGCTCTCTCTCTCAGCCCAACCCACCTAACAGGATTGATGTTATGGGGAAAATAGTAGAAGGAAGGAGCATGAGGGATGTTTGCCACCCTGAGTTATTTATAAAAATGATAAAGGTGGGATAAAAATAAATAAATCAAAACACCTCTACAATTGGTTGCTTGTGGTCCTTCACTTTTAGCTGAACTGTGTTGACTGAGTTGGACAGAGCTTAGTGCTGCTTCAAGCTTGTTATCAAAGCCCACAGCATAAACTTGGTTGATCTCTCAAGTCCTCCTCTGGCATCCTTGTGGTTTGCTGAGAATGGGGCTGCTCTGGCAGATATTTTCCTCGTCATTTTTTCCCAATGAAGACATGCTTTCCCAGCCACTTTCACTGGCCCAGCCTTGTCAGTGCTGTGTTCTCTGCTTGAGGAAGATTGATGGTGGCTTCTTCTGTTCATGTATCCAGAATTTCAGGTTTCTTCAGTGCAGCCATATCCTGTGAATCTGGTCCCGCAAACATAAGTTTTGAATGCCTGAGAGCTGCTTGGCTCCGTAGATTATAAGTTGGTTTCCGTCTACAGCAAGGTGTCCCAAAGTGTGAGGTGCCTCTTCCTTGGTGCAGACAGAGTCCAGGGGAGGTGTGAAGAACCTTTTAGATGCACAAAGTTACAATAAACCTGCATTTCCCAACATTTCTTTTTAATGTTTTCATTGTTCATTTGTGCTTATTTGGGTGTTTGGATTTTGTGAGAGAGGTATATACATTAAGATTACACTAAGGAGAGGTGTGATGACAAAAGGATTAGGAATTCCTGGTCTATGGGAATCAGCCTTAGCCACAGTAATTTTAGCTGACCTTTTGATGAGGCACAGAAAGTGGAATTATTACAGTGGTACCTCAGTACTCGACTACTTCAAAACTGATGTTGGTACTCAATGCATTTTGACGTAAAAATGTTGTCCCAGTATTTGGCCTTTGTTTAGTACTCGATGCAGTGCTATTGGAAAAGGGGGACGGCTGTGGGGAACAGATAGGAAGCCAGCCATGCTGGAAAGGTCACTGCAAAAGGAGGGGAACAGCCACAGATGGTGGACAGGAAGTCGGCCATGCTGGGAAGGTTGCTGACACAGGAAAAGGGACAGACAGAAAGTTCTTCCTGTCTGAAACAAAGGGTTACATGGTAAGTCACGTGGTTTGTTTGGGACTCATCCTTTTCAGTACGCACCGAGTACCGAGGTATCACTATATTCCAAATGTAACTCAGGCTGAGTTTATTACATCTGAATAACAGGCAAATGAAAATGGCCAGGATTTCTTCAATTTTTGTTTAACCCAGTTACTTGGTCTGTTAGATAGATCAGTGTTACAAAACCGATGGACATAGTTCCAGGTTCCCTCTCATGTCTGAAGTTAACAGTGTGCAAAGAATGTTAGAATAGGCACCCCAAAGCCCATAATGAAGAAGAGATGATGGTCAAGCAACTGGATTGCTATCAAGAGAGAATCAGCACATTATTTAAAAAAATTATTAGTTATCCTTACTCATCAAAGAAGAACAGAGTACATTGCCCAAACTTTCTTCTTCTTTTTTTCTTTTGTAAAATTTATTCTGCTTCTGTGGATGGAATCCTATATGAGCATCCCCATGCTTTGTTGAAACAGAACTTTGTAGTAAATGTATAGGAAAACAATAAAGCATGTACTCCCAATCTTGGCTTAATAAAGTTGAGGACTAAAGTCAATAATGTAAGATAGCTAAAAGTTTACCAGTTTGGAGTAAATTGCTAACAATATGATAACATGTCAGCAAGTATGCTTTTTTTTTTAAAGGAAAGATAATTTCAGGGGACAAAGGTGGTAAAATTTGCAAAAGAGTCAAAAGCCACTCTTCGATATATTCAAGATCAAATCACATTACCACCCTTCCCACAAAAATGTCAGGATTTTTAAAAGCATGTGTTATGTTTGGTTTTTAAAACCATGCTGATTATAGCAAGGCCACTCACCCAAGACATTTACAGCCCATTTTTTCCCCCTCTTTTGCTGCTCTCCCAAAATGACACTCCTATGTTTCAGTGAGCAGTCAAAACAGGGCAAAGAATTATCTTGGACTTGAAAATTACTGGAGAATCTCCAATGCTTTTTCAAGTCAATCATAAGAGCTAGGAAAGAACAAACTTTTTCAGGGCTGCTCGGCTAAAAGCAGAATGTGTTTCTTTCATATATTTTTAGACTGCCCAATAACCATAATAAGCCAATTATACAATGAACCAGTTTGGAGTAGTGATTAAGGCACCAGGCTAGATACCAGGAGGCAGTGAGGTCAAATCCCAAGTTAGGCATGAAGTGACCTTCGGCCAGTTACTCACTCTCTCTCTCAGCCTAGGAAAAAAAGTAAAAAACAAGCAACTTCTGACATCTTGCCAAAAAAACTGCAGAGACTAGTCCAGGCAATCACCAAGAATATATATATATATATGTCAGTTTCTCAGCTCATACCTTAGTAAACACAAATTAAGGTCACTTAATTTTCTCATTTTCATGAGATGACTTGAGCTTTCTCTTTAGGAGGAAAGTTTAATTTGTCTTTTTTTGCCACTGTTTGGCATTTGTTTGTTTCTTTTTATGTTCTGGTTTACAATTGTTCTAGGAGTTGCTGCCTCTTCATCACAACTCCAACCTTCATTAAAAAAAATGAGAATGATTATTTTTATGCATGGCCAATTGGTGTAACGTAGTGATTCGTGTTGTGATTCCAAGTATGACTTTTACTTCATTTGTGCGCCTATAGACACTGATCTTGGCACTGCCAGGCTCTCTGCTCAATCTGATGTTTGAATTTTTTTTTTTAACAAAAATATATGGTTTTGATTTTCAATAAAATTAGATGCTCTAAGGCAAAGCATCAATCTCAAGCATCATTTTTACTAGTAAGTACACCTTTGTCCTATACAAGTGACCCACAGGTAGCTCAACCCATCTTTCATGGTTTTATTGAGGGAAAATAAGAGGAGGAAGGTGTGGATATGTTCACCAACTTATTTGTAAAAATAACAAAGGTGGGATGGATATGTATATATCCTAGAAAATGGAAACCCAATATTTTTTTGGAGGCATCCTGCTTAGTACTATTACAGCTGGATTAGAGAAACATGAATCAGAGTGGATGACTCAAGGAGAAAATAAGAAGCATCTGAGTAATTTCCTCCCATAAAACGAGTGTCTTATGAATTTTTTTTCAGGGATGGGAATGCTGTACTATAAATACTACCTGATATACTAAGGTGCCTATTGTGATAATTTTCCAGAAACTGGTTAAAAACAGAAGTGTTCCTGAGAGCTTTCCAGAAATGAAGAAAGTGAGTATGGTTGGCTTTGTGGGTTATATTATTTTAGTATTATGACTTTATACTAGTTATTCTCATGATTTATTATGCTTTTATAGATTATTTTTGCTAGTATTCTATTATGTGATTATAGAGGAAAGAAAGAAAGAAAGAAAGAAAGAAAGAAAGAAAGAAAGAAAGAAAGAAAGAAAGAAAGAAAGAAAGAAAGAAAGAAAGAGAAAGAAAGAAAGAAAGAAAGAAAGCCTAATTCTTATTATAATATTATTTATTTTCTATATTTAAAGAGATGGTTTCTAAATCCACTATTAACATTCTTGCCACTAACAAAGCTTGCTAATCCTTATTAATCATCAGGGAAAAAATAATCCTGCACATCAGAGAGTTTATTCAGAAAACCATATGCACACTGATGCAATTTTAAAATTGCCAAGTATGTTTGTAAAACTGACATGAGTTACACAATAGTGTGATGTCACCTTCTTGATTAGTGTTGTACTATTGAGTAATTGAAGTTCAATTTAGATGAGAAAGTTCACACACAAGAACTATATGAAGATTTTAGAACCTTGTATCTGTAAAAATATTCAATTTTTTTTCTAAAGTTAAAGCAAGGATTTTCCAAACCAAGACCGTTATTTTCCAGAACGCCGGGTTACTGTACAATTTTATCACTGTCTGCATAAAAAAAAACCTAAACATTCCTTCAGTAAATGGTATTAAAATTATTCTAAGGTATATAATAAGGCTATATTCCTTACACATACAGTATTTCATTAATTGATAATTGTTCTCGGTTTAACACAGCTAGGAAATCCAAAGGGAATTAAGAGTAGATTCACTACCGTAGCCATTTTACAACTGGGTAGGATCTTCCCCAGGAAACTACTTTGTGAGAATGCACAAAATAACATTTCAAATTTTCCTCCTAACCATCAAAGGCTGAGAAACCCAATTCAAATATCACTTTTGATGAACTCATAGCAGAGCTTTAAGCAACCTTCCTTCCATCTTACCCTAGCATATTCACTGCAGTAGGCTGGCTGCAATGGGCTGATCTGCATTGCAATGTTAGCAGAAAGTGACAGTAATGTTATATGTGATGCATGATGGTATGTTTAAATTAATTACATTTGACATTGTGTGGAAGAATAGAGCTAAACTTCTAGGTCCACTAACCCACCATCTGAAATAGACATTTTCTGCAAAGATGGAAACAATTTCAGTGTCCTTTGGGTGTCCTTATAATACAGAACTACATGTTGTCTTTGTTTAGCAACCACAATTGGGACAAGTAACTCAGTCATTGATTGACAAACTCATTAAGTGGAAAATCATGTGACTGTGACTGTGCTTATGATTTTACTTTAGCTTTCCTTTTCCACTGAGCTAAGGGATTTAATATTTGTATTTACGTTCATTGGAGAGAAAGGGATTATAAGAGAGTAATCTAGCACAATGGAGAATACATATTGAAAGGAGTGATGTTTATTCCCCATTATGCCAGCTCTGCCTAGTATGCTTGCAGCTGAGAGCAGCTGAGGAAACAAGCAAATCTAAAGGTGTGAAAGTGATTAAAGTTTTGTCAGTTAGAGGCAGCAGCCAGAACTAAACTTTTTCACTTGCAGTTAGCCCTTTTTAGGAATGCACTGAGTGGCAGAGAAAAGCAGCTCAAAAAGAGGTAGCTTATTTAGGCAAACTCTCCTCTGTGAGGAGGGAAAAATGAAAAAAAAGGTGAGGCATAGGACAATGCATATTAACTGTGAATACATGCTGCAAAAGTCGTAAATGTGGGCATTAGTCACAAAGTTACTTTTTCATTGCTATTGTAATTTCAAATACTCGTTGTTCAAGGCAGTAGCTAAGTGAGATCTACCTATATACTTAATAAGAGCTGCAAATTATGGGATAAGCTTATAATTATTAATAGAGAGTTAGTATAATGTAGTGGTTAAGTTGTTGTACTAGGTCTAGGGAGATCCAGATTCAAGTCTACTCTTAGCCATGGAAGTGGTTGATTTGAGGCCAGTCACTGTCTTTCTGCCAATTTTTCTAAAATTCAAAAATAGTTTTTTTGGTATGGGTAAACTGGAGAAAGGAATTTTAGGTTATTCATCTTGAGTGATAGGAAGGAAGATGAAATATAAGGAATTGCTCATAATAACGCATTCAACAAGTTTTCTATTTAAAATTGTTCCCTTTAACTGGCAAGTAATAATAAACTTGCAAATATTTGGAAAGGGCTGTGACACTATCATTATTTTTAAGCACACTAAGAAATGGAGATGATGTGATACTTATTTTTTTAAATGATAATACTGCAGTGATTAAATATTTTGTCTAGTATTAAAATGCATCGCATCACACATGTGTCAGAAGCACCAAGGTGCTTCCGGTTTAAAGGATTAGCTGATGATATCACCATTGCCTGGGGGATGCCCAGTTGGGGGCACCTTTCATGTCCCTGGCAGAAGCTGGAGTGAAGGGTGGGAGCTCACCCCACCCCACAGCAGCACTTGGATCTCAAACATAGGCTTGCCTCCAACCCAGCATCCTAACCACATGAGCCACCTTAGCAGCAACGTGTTAAGACAATTGCCAAGGAGTTCAACTATAAAAAATATTATTTGGGGCCTTATATTTTAATTAATTGAGAACTATGAACATTGACAACTCCTGATTTGCTCCAAGAGGTAAATTTAGAATCCTTCTACTCCATTTGTAGCTGAGACATCTAGAAAGTTGCCTTCTGAAGGTCAGAAGCTGCATGTTTCCATCTCCAACAATTTCGGTTCATGTAATGGAGTGGGTTAAAACAGTGACCGGTTCCGTGGCGAAAGGTTTTTTTCATAGACCAGAGAATGCATGGTTTTGTATGCTGCCTGCATCCCATGAATGGGACTTTGCTTGTTTGTGCGGACTGGTTGCTGGCATGCCGCAGCCCGGTACCGGTCCACGGACAGGGGGTTGGGGACCCCTGGGTTAAAAGATTTCATAAAAGTGGGGAGGGAGAACTCTGAAAGAGCCTCTTCTGGTTTCTACATTAGGATTGGAAGAGACAGAAATAATATTACCAGAGACTCTGTTGGACTCCTGACCCACCCTTTGCCCTTTGCTAATCAATAGTGTTCAGTTTAGACTCTAGTAGATAACCTGGATCAGGAAATGGTCTTCTAAAGGTTGGAGTGTGTTCCATAGGCCTCCAAATATGTTGTTACCATAGCTTGATTTTCTGTAGTATGACTAAAGGAAGAAAAATATTCATGACTGGAGGATAATCATATCGGCTAAGGGCAACAATTTGGACTTAACCTTCTACTCACTGTAGATGTTTAATCTAATAGATGCTTCTGCTGAATGGAAAGTATGGGACAATTTCTGCTGATTTTCTTTTTACCTAGACCTGTCAGCAGGAATGTCACCCAAATAGAATTCTCATTTCAGAATCCAAGTCTTTTTTTGATTCCTGCACAACTATGAAGAATAAACAAAGCTCAAATAAGTTTAGAAGTAGCACTTCTCAGCTCTTCGGTAATAATAGTGTTCTTTTTAGAATGGGGACTACACTAAATGCATGGAATTGTTCTTCCCCAAAGCCTACAAATTGTGTATTCTTGACTCTTGGGGAGCCTGTCTCTCAGATGTGATTTTTCCCTACCCTATAAAAAAATGAGAATCCACCAGTAACTTTAAGAAAGACATAACATAATACACCTTCCACTCTGTTGACTCTTAGAAGAACAAAAGAAGTTTCCTGGATTCCTGTGAGAATCCCTTAGGGAATGAACTCAGTAGTGCAAAACTGTCTTTTCTGCTTACTATTGGCAGACAGGGAGTTCTTATTCATTCTCCCCCGACCTCTTTTTTGTCACAGTGGCATTCCACTTTGCTGATTTACTAGATATAAGGTAGCTAAATCTGTATTTATTCTACATTTTTAGTATCTGCTGCCCCTGCAGTAAATATATTCTTATAACTTTATGCATGGAAATTAAACAGAAAGATCTTCTGCTTAATTTATTCACACAGAGCTCTTGTTAAAGGTTCAGAAATAGTAAACAAATGTGTGGCAACTATAGTCCTCTCCCCCCCCAAAAAAATTTGAAAATGCAAAAAAAAAAAAAAACCAACAACAAAAAAACTGTAAGCTGCTTTAATTGTCAACTGTTAGTTTGGTGGCAGTATCAATTCTACACTTTGGGAATAAATTTTATTAAGGCATTGCATGTCTCTGCTTTACAAGTCAATTTAGTGAATAAATATGAAATAGGGTAAAATGCTCCCTCCACTCCCAGATTCTGTTATAATTATGTAGGAATTAAACCAGTAAAAATGTAGATTGAACCCTGGGCTTAATTGGTTTATGTTTAAAGATTCTTTGATCAGTGATAACAGAAATATATATTAACATGTTGCATTTTAAAGTGATGCTGCCTTTCATTAATCAAGTGTCTGTATGGTTGATTAATTTGAACAAGGTTTAAATTGCTATGAAAATTTATCATTCATAGCCATGATCTCCATTTACATATATGTTAATTATGGTAAATGTAATCTTTCTGAATCCTTTGGGCTGAATACTAAAAAGACATTGTGATCACAGAAAGGACCTACTTTTCTATTACAATGTAGAATTTGGTCTGTTTCTCTTGGAGAGGGACTAGACATAAAAAAGCATTCAAGTGATCTTTAAACATTCACCATTTAAAATCTTGCTTTCCTCCCCCCCCCCTTTTTTTTTTAAGGGAAAAACTTTACTTGTTAAAGCTGATCTGATGAAAGGGGAAATGGGTATGTTCTTTCCAACTCTTAAAATATTTTGAACTATTTTCCCATTGTAGTTGCTTAATTAGTAGGTATATTATGTTTTCTCTGTTTCTCTCTCTTCAGAAAACAGAAGTTAGCAAATCTGAAATGTCTGCAATACAATAAAAATTAATTACATTGCAGGAGATGGACACACCCCTGAGGTTTATAGCCTCTTAAAAAGAATGTCTCTGGGCAAAACATAGCAATGGAGAAATGATACTGAAGATATCGGTATGGTTAAATGCAAATAAATATATTTCACTCTCCTCATTTAAAACCTCCAAGAAATAGCAAAAACGTATTGGGTGGCTGTAAAAGCCATAAAAGAAGAATACATTTCCTAAAAAATATCCCTGGCAATAGTTTATGGAGGGAGCAGCTATTAGGAAATGAGAAAATCCATCCATTTGTGTTCACCCATGGATATCAACAGATTAAGCAAGCAAATTGTCCTAGTAAAGAAAGATTCATTTTAATGTAATTCATGTTGTATAATGATTTCCTGTCATGGCTTGCAGAAGCAATGCTTTTGAATGAATGTGTTCTATTAAATGTTGTTATGTCCAAGCAATAGGTTTCTTTACATAGAAATTGTACAGTTTGGAAATGGAGAGGTACTAAAAGTTAGTTATGGACCACACGTCTATGGAGATTCTCAGTCTTCAAGGCAAAACAAAGTTGCCTCTTGAAAAAGCACCTTTGGGACAGCCCTGACCTGGATGACTGAGAATCTCCGTAGACATCTGTCTACATTAGGTTGGCAAGCAGCAGCTTTGACTATGTAACGTGAAATGCCAAGTTTGGACTCCCGTGCACAAAAAGTTAAATAATGCCAATATAGTACTGGACAGTCCCTCTGAATAGATGATTTAAAACATCTAATCTAGATGAAAATAAAAAGTGGAACCTGGACTAGTGCTCTACTATGTGGCTCCAACAAAAGCTATAAATCTGTAAGAATAATGCTTCAGCATTTTTCAAATATGCAGGTATAGATATACACATTTTGTCTGGCTCGATAGAGAAGTTTGAAATAATCAAGGGAGGCAATTAATCATATTGTTCTGCCAGATCCAGGCTGCTTCCTGACGGGATTATGGAAGATTACTTGCTCACTGTGCACAATGCTTTAGCATAGGATAGATTAGATTTCTAAGCACTATATTCAGTTGCTGATGCTACAGGTAGTTCTTGTTTAGTGGCCACCTTGTTTAGCAACCATTGATGGAAAAGTAACTTTGCATCCAATGCCTGCATTTACAACTTTCGCAGGTCTGTAAAGATAAGCACAGTCATGGTTTCATTAGTGACCAATTCAGTTAATACTGAGCTGCTGGGCCCAATTGGGGTCACTTAATGAGGACTGCCTCTACTTGCATACATATATTAAGAATATTATATATGCCAGTAAATATATAGCCCAAATCTCTTCTCAACTGAATGTACAGATCTTTGTTAGCATTTGAAACTTGTTCTCCTTTACTCCACCTGTAATATGAGTTACAATTAGCTTCTGTTCATAATGTTGTTTCCATATGAATTGTTCTAGTTTTGGTTCTGGTTGTGGGTTATGGACCCCAGTTTTTCTAAGATTGGGCCCTTAATGAACCAAATGGCCTCTTTTTCTAGCAACCTTCAAAAATTCTTTGTCTGAAGGAGATGCATTGCATAAGACCCACTGTCTGGGCTGCTACAGATGTCTCTGCTTTGTTTCTGAAGTTTAGACTTCCAAGTTGGAAGTTCATTGTTTGTTTGCCTTACTTTCTGAGTCGTTATAAAAACAGATAAATGTGAAATATATATATAAAAAATACTTTGTGCAGCATTTAGTGAGTCCAAATGTTTAATGCATTCCTTTATTATTGCTGCAGGGAGGTTAAACTAGAGAAGGCTGTCTCATCATATCCTCATGTACCACTTAAGTCAGTTCAAGTGAACTCATCTATATTTGTATTCTGAGTTTATAAGCCCAGATACATTTATGCATTCATTTATTGTTCCTTATAGCTTATGAACCACTCGGTAACCAAGTTCTCAGGATAAGGTTCATAAAAAGAAAAAATATCAGAATAAAAAATTATTCTGTAATTTAGTTAATTTTTATTTATTTACAGTTTTTGTAACCTAACCCACCCCAATCTCTAGAGTCTAGGCCTCATACAAAAAAGTAATAATAATACAAATACAGAAGAAAAAAGAAAGCCATAAGACAAACTGCCCCTATAAAACATACCACACAACAATCAGCTCAGTTGAAACATGGAAGAAAAATGGCCACCTGGAATTCCATATGACCTTCTAGAATGTTCCACAACATGAGGCCACAGCCACAGCCCAATAGGCCTGTCTTTTTGTCCATGAACCCCCAACCTCCTCACAATTTACCTAAATATAGGAATAAATAGGAGTTGCTTTGAGAAAACATGCATATAGGAGTCAAACAAGGGCAAGCACTTTCTGTGCATCAATGGGAAATCCACAGGTGACGCTATTACTTTTTTTGTCAACTTCCAGCAACCACAATGGGTGTGAAGGGGGAGGGTTTTATTCCTCCCTCCCCTATTTTCCCCAAGCTGTATTTTTAAACAAAGGCACTTTGAATTAAGGGCTTGATTAAAAATACCAATGGCTGCTCCAGATCAGCACAGATATAATACTATCTCAAGGTCCTTTTGAGAGCAAGACAGCTTTGAGCTCACTAAATCCATTTTCACCTTTATCACATGTAGAAATATCTTTATGGCTGCTACTCTTCTTATCCTCTCTTCTTGCAACCCTCAGAGGCTCTTGGTTGGAGAAAAGGTCGCTTCTCCTATCTGTCATAATCATAGCTGGTTAGATTGTTTTTAAGAAGGAACACTTCTGCATCCAACTTCTTTCTCTACTTTATGTTCGGCACTGTTCCTATGCTCTGTTCCGCTCATGCTGAAATGGCTTAATTTTGTTACTTTTTCTGCTTAGCATTTTAGAAACACATTTAAAAGGCCCTTACATGGGAGAAGTCATTAGTGTGTTCACAAAATTTGGATAATTTCTGCTTAAGTGGTTAATATTTACATAATGTATTTGCTGCAAATCCAGATTCATTTTTAGTCACAACTTAATGAAATTAAAATGTCACTTTGGAAACTTTTGCAAGTCTAGCATTTTTCATTACCTGACAGGTTCTTTTAAAAAATACTTATTTTGCAATTTTCTTCCTCCTTTCCATCTTTCTTTCTAAGTTCTGTAGTTAGATACTTGGGTGCCTTGACATGGTATGAATGTTTTCCAATTCCATTTCAAAATATATGTCAAGGAAAAGGAAGTATTTACACATTTGTGACACGACTGGGAAATAAATGACAGAATTATCTTAGAAATCATTTATTTCTAAATGGCAAGCAATTTTGTTAAAGAGATATTTGCCATTGTTGCTTTAGTTCTTTGATTTGTATGGACTCAAATAAAATTATTGGCTTTAATATTGTTATTTCTAATAACTAGCAACTACAAGTAGACTTTGTTTGATATCCACTCGTTCAGGGATCATTCAAAAGTACAATGGCACTGAACAAGGGGCACATACACCTGGTCTTCTTCTTAGTTGTGGCCATCACAGCTTCCCCGCGGTCATTTGAGCACAATTCAGGTGCTTGGCAATCAACCTGCAATTACAATATTGCAGCATCCCATTGATCATGTGATCACCATTTGCAACCTTCACAGACAGCTTCTGAGAAGCACAATCAATGGGGAAGCTGCAAGAGATCGCAAATGGCAATCATGTGATTGCAAAATGCTGCAACCTTGCAGGATTTGCCTAATAATGGCAACTGGGACTTCCGGAACTTCCATTGTAAGTCAGTGCAATCACGTGACACCACATCTTACAACCACACCACGTAGCAATGGAGTTCCCATTACTGTTGGTAAGCAGGGACTGCCTGTATTCCTTTCAATAATCCTCCATGGAAATATTAACAAATAAAAAATAAGTATATAGCAAAAGTAGAACGTAAGTAAACAATGCAATCTCCACCTTCGAGTTTCCACCTCCAGAGCTATGGATGGTACAGTTTGACGTTTTAAGAACTAAATATATTGTGTGAAGCTTGATTATAGCTTTCTAAACTATATGGGTATATTTTTATAGTTTATAAGACAACTTCAGGGAAAATTCAAGTGTTTGAATGAAGTGATCTCTCTTGTGCTTTCCTTTTTTCTTTCTTACCTGGTAAGATGGATTTTTTTTTCCCCCAACCCTCTCTTTTATAAATAAATATGATACATTTAAAGATGCAAGTGACTGGGTCAGTTTTGTGACAGTTTTTGTCTGCTGAAGAAAGTGACTTTATGATGATTATCTGTCTCAAGAGCTGAAAGGATATGAGAGAGCTTTTACAAAAATATCTTCCTCTCTTGGGTCTTAAGAAGAGCAACTGAGCAGGAAGGGGAAAAAAAACAGGTACTGCATGGTGCCAACAAGAGATCTCAGTATCCAAACCTTAGTGAAGCACAACATAAAACTGTTTATTTATCTGTCTAATCTAATATACAAGGCCATTAAATCCTAATCATTTAAGGCCAATGTCTTCTATGGGGGAGGGAAATCCTTGTTTTGAACCGGGGCATTGCTTTTTAAGACAACATCAATGCTTTTCATGTTGCTTTGATTGAAAGTGTTGGGCATTTTATGTTTGCATACCATTTACAAATATCTGCTCCTTTAAAAAAACTGCCAATCAAACTGACAGCACTTCCAATCTATTCCAGCCCCTTTCATTTTCCCCCCTTAAGGAAACAACTCATGATTACAAATCTAGGAACACTTCATTCTGAATGTTATCGAATGGATATTTCCAAGCAGAAATACAGAGTTTAATTGCATGCAAACATTGCCAGCATTAATTTTTTTTTCTTGCTCAGCTATGCAAAGGAGACACAACTACTTTTGGTACTGTACTAGTGAAATAAGGAGGAATTTGCCCATCTGTTCCACAGTGGTTACTCGTTCACATTTGAATATTCATTGCGGCAGTGTCAAAAGACACATCCTAATTGCACGTCATAGATGAGACTATGACCCTAAACACAGTTCTACTCAGCGAATAAATTCCCACATTCTGCTGGTACCTGCTGCCGTTATATTAACTGAAAAGAAAGCAAATGGAATACCTGGCTAGGTGACCTAGCCCTGAGGAATATCACCTGCAGCTCATCACTCTCTTCGCAGGGGTGGTATTTGAAAGATTCTTCGGAAATTTCACCAGGAGCATGATGCAATACTAGATGGATTGATGACACAAGAACATGAGTTAATATGAGATGAGAACAAGAAGTAAGATTGTAATATTGGGCATGCTGCCAAAAATTCAGGCCACAAGAGATTTGTAGAATGCTACTTATGTTTCCTCACAACAATAGCTACAATGCATTCGGAAATAATCCTATAGAATAGTATAGTGTGTCTTATAAAACCTCTTTGTGAAGTGTCCAGGAAGAATGGGAACGTGTATAAAATGAGATACTGAAGGTGCAGTCATTAACAATCCCTACAAGAAGGAAAAAAAATGGAGAAATCTAAAAAGGGCAGCATGGATATACGTGCAGAGTTTTCTAAAATGCCAAACAGAAAATGAGATGTTCAGAAAATGGAAAAAGGAGAGCTTAGCCAAAGGAGAATGCAAGATAGTCTTCATGACTGGAGGAATTGGGTCTGAAAAGCTGAAGCTCAGAATAAGCTGAGGCTTGTGAGAGTTATCAAAAATAACAAAGGAGAGAGCTCTTTTGGTATGTTAGAAATAAAAGCAAAGCCAAAGAAATTATTGACCCATGGCGGGGAGAAATTGGTGATCCAGTAAAATGGGATAATGAGAAGGGAGAGCTTCTTAACTCCTATTTTGTGTCTCTCCTCCCCTAGAAGTAAAATGGAGCCCTAGATGATTTAAACTATGCCATGAAAGGAATGAGAGAAGATAAATTTTGGATAGCCAAGGAAAAGCAAGAATTTACCTAAGGTAAATTAATTCAAGTCTCCAATACAGATGGATTATATTTTGGGGTACTAAAAGAAGTAGCAGAGGTGATAGTAGAGCCATCCTTGATCATTGTTGAGAACATCCAGAACAGTGTTGAGATCTGAAGAAGAGCATATATCATTTCTACCTTCAAAGAGGGAAAGAAGGAGAATTCAGGAATCTACAGACCTGCCAGCATATTGTCTGTACTGAGCAAAATCTTTACATAGTTTATTATTCAGCAGTTTGTGACCACTTAAGCATATTAGAATTAATAGAAATCATCATGGGTTTGCCACAAAGACATTGTGCCAGATTATTCTTACTGCCTTTTTTGATAGAATTACTAACTTAGTAGATTGTGGGAAGGCCAAAGACATAGAGTACCACTCATTCCAGGCCTGTCATAATTTCAAGCAACCATTAAGCAACCAGTTGTAAGTTGAGGACATCTATGTGATATTATCTTCCATAAAATGACAAAATATGAGCTAGATTAATTCTCATTTGATCAACAGATAACTCATCAAATATGTTCCACTTCAGCTTGGAAGGAATTATCAAGAGAGTGTTTAGCGCTCTCTCCTGGATCCTGTGTGTGTATCAACATTTTTATCAATGACTTAAATGAGAGAATTACATCACAGTTTCCAGGTGACACAACAATAGAATAGAATAGAATAGAATAGAATAGAATAGAATAGAATAGAATAGAATAGAATAGAATAGAATAGAATAACCATGGAGGTCTTCTAGTCCAGCCCCCTGCTCAAGCAGGAGAAACTATACCATTTCAGACAAGTGACTAGTCTCTTCTTAAAAATCTTCAGTGTTGGAGCACCCACTAGGAGAGGTGGTTAATATTTTAGATGAAAGAAAGAAGATTCACAAAGATCTAGACCAGGCATGTCAAACTGCCGGCCCACGGGCCGGATGCATCACTCCGAAACCATGCCTACCCCATTGACAGCAATGGGGGAAAAGTCGCGATACGTTGCATCTCGCATGACGTCGCAAGTTTGACATGCCTGATCTAGACAGACTTGAGCATTGGGCTGAAATACATAGGATGGAATTTAATGGAAAATTAGAAAGATCTGCATCTGAATGGTAAAATATAAGGCACAAAATAAGGAAGATTTGTCAGTAAAACATGTGAAAAAGTATAATTATTTATTACAAGTCAAGGGGGCGATGCAGCAGCTTAACAGGAAATGCTATCTTCTGGTGCATTAATATGAGTATTGAGTCCAGGTCAAAGGAAGTGATACTCTGCCTTGGTAAGTGGTCATTTATCTAATGTCCAACTCTGTGCCCCAGAGTGCAAAAGGACCATGACAAATTGGAGAAGTTCAGAAAAGGGCTATCAAAATGATGAGGAGTCTATCAGGAAAAGTATGAGCTGGGTCAGTAGGAGACGGATATTTTTAATCCACAGGGAGATATTAGAATGGTCTTATGATTCTACAGAACTGCTACAATATCATAAATGAAGAAATTGGAAGGCAGGTGATTTCCAGCAGCTATAACCCAACCAGTTGTTTTTGCCAATTTGCATCATGCCACCATCAGATTGGAGACACTGATAGCAACTTATCAGAGATGCCTCCAGCAGTAGACAAGTTGCAGGCCTTCACCATGATTATATAGCAAATACACTCTAAAGTTTTTATCTCTCTCTTGTCTCTTCTCTGGGGAAGTACAACAAAAGATTCCAGGTCAATTATGACTTTGCTAAAATGGCACAAAGGAGGCATATTCAAGGACAATTAAGCCATGCCAAAGAAATAATGCAAAGTGCAGGATGTATTGGGACAAAAAGGCCGATGTCACACTCAGAATGGGAGCAGAGTAGAGAAAGATAAAATATTGGCAAAGAATTCCTTTGGAAATGCTTCTGAATTTTCAACTGATTATCTCTTGATTCCCCAGGTAGTTGGCAGCACCGAGCAGACAAAATCTAAGGAGGGTCAGACCTGACTAGTGCGTAGGTGGAAGATTAGCAAGAAATTCTAGATATGAAGGCTGAGTTCCTAAAATAAGGCAATAACCAGCCACTGCTATATTGTTGATTTTTTAAAAAATAATGTCACCAAACAAATCCCTAAATAGACATGTTGATGAAGTCACCAGAAATCAAATTTGACTCAAATGAGACTTCTTATATGTCTTCAAGAGACGATTTACTATCTAGGGCTGTAAGTTATACATGTTTCTGAAAGACGTCTTCTGGAATATGTTTGCCAACAGTTTTTAATCAGATGAGGAAACTGACATAATCACAAATGATCTTCCCTGCACTTCATCTCAAGGGAACACCAAATGTTTCCTTCCACTTTAATTGGGTATGCTGACTCCTCAACAATGTGTCTAAATTCCTTTCGTTTCTAATTAAAGGAAAATCTATTATACCTCTGTTAGGCCTTTCTGGAGCCACAGTGGAATCAGAGGGGACTTTCAGGGCACATTTCAGAGTCATGTCAAGTAAAGTATACACGTCTAGAGAGGCATTTTAAGACATCTTCTCTGATATACACATTTGCAAGACCTGGGTGCATGTGTATATGTGTGTTTCAATCTTTCGTTCAGTTGGCTCCACTGGCTGGCATGGAATCACAACAGAAGGTGGATTTGCTTAGCACAATTCACTTAACAACTGCAGTGATTCACTTAATAACTATGGCCCAAAAATCGGGCACAACTCATTCAATAGCCATCTTGCTTAGCAACAGAAATGTTAATCCCAATTGTAGTTGTAAGTGGAGAACTACTTGTCATGTCCTGTAAGTGTTCAAGAAGGACAGGATGCCCCTTTGCAGTCTCTCCAAATGAAGCCTTTGCTGTTTAATGTTAAGTGGAGGCCACATTGCCCGAGCCCCTTTTTCTCAAGGAAATGCCGAGATGGAACATGTTTACCATTAAACAGTTCTGAAGGCTGAATCACAGTGAGTCAGTTTATTTCATCTTTGGTTGTCCTTTTTATCCACATCCAAAATATTACTGAGGCTGGTTCATGCTTCAGTTGCATTCTAATCCCCAAAACCACTTTACATATTTTCTCTTCTAGGACATCTGTATTAGCCCAGCCTCACTTTTTACTAACCTATCCTCTTTTCTTTCTCAGCTGCTCGATGTTTTTACATCTCTCAAGAGGGGCTAATTCTTTACAGCTGCATCCTGCTTGCCAAGAATCTCACATGTGCAAATTATTAATCTTTTCTATTGCTACAGTAACTTCCAAGGCTTTAAACACACATTCCCCCATCTGAAGCTGGCCTTTTTCCAAGGAAACTTTCCCTTTTACTTCGCTAACAGATAATCTGATCTCCTACAGAGTTGACATTGTCAGTTAGCACAATTGCCTGGCCTACAGTTCCCTGTTTCCAAGAAATAATGTACCAACTTGGATTTAATTAAGAAATATAAACCTGACTGCTTTATTTGGTGTTGAAACTGGGGATGCATGAAGAATTGCTTTATTTTCTCTCCCAACAAATACTTTAAGGCACATGTTTCTATCAGCAGCTGTTTTCACTGAGCCAAAGCCGGCACTGGAAATTTGAGACATGTAAACAGAATCCTAAAATTATAAAGTGATATCCAAGCAGATTTCCCTGGGTTTTCAGCTGAATGTATTAAGATGAAAGCTTTTGACCCAAACTCACTAATACAGATATATTGTTCACAGAGCCATGAATGTCTCATTTATATGAACATATGCATATATCCTCCTTCAAAAGTATGGCTAATAATATCAGCAACAATTTAGATTTATACTTTCCTCCAACAACAGTGCGATGTAGACTAGACCAAGACATATTGATTACCTAAAAGTCACTCCTGACCTACATATTTGGCAAGAACTGTGGGAAAGAAATAGGAAACTCACCTTAGCTACCTCATATAAGGAAAATCTTTACAAGATGTTTTACAGATGGCATTTCCCACCCATAAGGTTAGCTAAAATGTGTTCGAACATCTCACCCCTATGATA